>NW_010254386.1:0-19510 GCF_000690775.1 Eurypyga helias
ATTCTATGATTCTATGATTTTTGCCCACACAGGTATCATTATAGTAGTGTCTTCATACAACATTGAAGCCTACGTGCATTGAGATATCGGCACTGGAAAATCTAGCTTTGTCTCGCAGATTTAAAAATAAGAATCTCAGTCCTGAATTAAGCGTGGTGTCCAGAGAAATAAAATACAGGCAAGCATCCCTGACAAAGCTAAAACCTAATGTGCTCTGTCTCTGCAGCAATAGTGTGTTAGTGGGTGACACCTGGGTCAAGAACAGAAGATGTAGAAACTGTAGAAAGCAGCCCTGAGGAGAAGGACTTGGGGGTACTGGTGGATGAAAAGCTGAACATGAGCCGGCAGTGTGCGCTGGCAGCCCAGAAAGCCAACCGTATCCTGGGCTGTATCCAGAGAAGCGTGGCCAGCAGGTCGAGGGAGGTGATTCTGCCCCTCTACTCTGCTCTGGTGAGACCCCACCTGGAGTGCTGCGTCCAGCTGTGGAACCCACAATATCAGAAGGATATAGACCGGTTGGAGCAAGTCCAGAGGAGGCCACGAAGATGCTCAGAGGGCTGGAGCCCCTCTGCTATGGGGACAGGCTGAGAGAGTTGGGCTTGTTCAGCCTGGAGAAGAGAAGGCTCCGGGGAGACCTTATTGCACCTTCCAGTACCTGAAGGGGCTACAAGGAAGCTGGGGGGGACTTTTTACAAGGGCCTGTAGTGACAGGACAAGGAGTAACGGGTTTAAATTAAAAGTGGTGAGTTTTAGATTAGATATCAGGAAGAAATTCTTCCTGGAGAGGGTGGTGAGGCACTGGAACAGGTCGCCCAGAGAAGCTGTGGATGCCCCATCCCTGGAAGTGTTCAAGGCCAGGCTGGATGAGGCTTTGAGCAACCTGGTCTAGTGGAAGGGGTCCCTGCCCATGGCAGAGAGGTTGGAACTAGATGGTCTTTAAGGTCCCTTCCAACCCAAACCATTCTGTGATTCTAGCTGCAATTACATCTACTAAATATTTAGTGAACTATTTTATAGCATATTTTATATCACTACCTTTATTTGGATTATAGTGCAGTGGATTAAATTTAGGAGACTATGCAAAGCTTGTCCTTTCTTTGCACTTGACTGATAGCAGTAATTTGTCATGGTTTCCGTCACAGGCCACACGATTAAGATCAGAGTCAAGAACTTGACTGTGTAGATCTCAACCACTGGGACCATTGCTGTTCACTGAGATAACCAAAAAAGGTAGAGACTGAAAGAAGACAGTGTAATTTGGAATTAATCAAGATGTAACAACTCCCTTTTGTAGGCTGTGGTTGGGAATTCTCAGCTGAGCTGAGTGTGCCAATGGCTGAATCACAGTTGCTGGCCTGTTCGCTCTCTGACCTAACGCTGTGCTCTTCTCACAGCTGCCGAGCTGCTGATAAATCCTCTGCAGCCTAAAACCTTGGGTTGCCTGAGGTTAACGGAGCACCGACAGTTTGCACCAGTTGAGGATCTGTCCCTGGGTGCCTGAACCCTACAGGGAGCGTTCTTTTCTAATGAGCAAGATGCTGGGGGGGAACTGCAGGGTCTGTGAGCTGAGGATACTGGGGCGAAACGACAGCCAAGACCCAAATGCTAGTTCCTTTGGTAGCAGCTAACACATTTCCTGACTGCTGTGTTGTCCATGTAACTTGAAAAGAATTTTGAATGAGTCTGTGGCAGAATGAACTAGTTAATGAGATCATGGGAGAGGGCTTTATTTCCTTGATGAT
Organism: Eurypyga helias; assembly: GCF_000690775.1. Lineage (NCBI taxonomy): Eukaryota > Metazoa > Chordata > Aves > Eurypygiformes > Eurypygidae > Eurypyga > Eurypyga helias. Next base: position 1,743 of record NW_010254386.1, read on the forward strand.
CAACCGTTGTCTTGTCTGGTGGTAATACATACACGACAGCCACAAGCAGTGAAATAGCTTATCACTGCCAACGTTTACTGAATCCCAGGCTCTCGTTTCCATGGGCCTGTGAAGTGCAAAGGCCACACTGTAGTTCAGATGAAGAATAGATAGGCTGAAAGGAAACCATTGTTTCTCCCTTCCCGCATGGGCTTTTGCAGGGTTTCTGAGAACATTTTAAGCTCTCCGTAGAGTATTTCAGTTAATCCTTAGAGGGCAATAATAAAGCTCTAGGAAAACTATGCAAAGGAAAAGATAGGACGCTTTCAGTCAGGGTGGCTGTACTTGGTAGGAAGATCTGCTTCTGATTAACATGCCAAGAAAGTACTTAGGTTGAAAGAGAATTTTACTAGACACTTTTAAAGGAAACTGTTTAGAAAAATGTCATGTACTGACCTCTGAGAAAGATCTGCAGAATCAATATTTCCTTCCAGTTCACTCTGAGGTTTCTACCTTTCTTCTCTGTCATGCACTCAACAGCAATAATAATAAGAGCAATACTGTCAGTGCTGCAACACTCTCTACTTCAAAGCACTTCACAAACACTGGACTAGACTCAGTCTGGTCTTCTATGGATATAAACTTTCTGTGAAATCCTGGCTCCATTATGGTGAATGGCAAATTTCCCACTGACTTCAGTGGGGTTGTGATTTCACTCTCTCCTTGTCAAAGAATTTGGGCAAAGCGAACTTTCTGAAAGAGGTGAATCTGATAGCTGAAAGGAGACAAAACCTCTCTTCATTGCAGGGGAACGGGTAAATTCTCAACATGGAAGACAGGAGCATTCAGATATGTAGGGGAATGACAGAGGGGACAAAGGCTAACCTATTCATCTCCAGTGTGCTTCCCTTTCCTGTTTCTTTTCTCCTAGGTCAAGCGTTAGGTAGATATTCTGCTTTTGTTGTGCACTCAGATTTACGTGTCTCTTGCGTTTATATAAATAGGACTCCAGAGAAACAGCTGCTTGACTCACTAGCTTGGTTGACGGGTTGATAGCCTTTGTGTTGCACTTACTGTTGTCACCTGCAGTTGTTCGCATCAGAACGGTTGGGGGTTATGTGCCTGGGCAAACCAGTCAGGAGTCAGACCCCGGGTCATTTGCATGATCCAATGTGTATTACTTTTTAACACTTAAAACACTGCAAGTACCTTGAAAATTTTCAGTCCTTTTATAACATCTCTGAGTGAAGGCAGCCTTTGAAGTCTTTTTGGGCCAAAAAAGATGCTGTATATTTCACTGAATCTAGAGAATGCAAAATGTTAATTGCTTATTTTGTATGAATAAACACTGCTTTTAGTGATTCATGATGCCAAAGAAATTACTAAAAAGGCTGAAGAGAAGACATAGCACTGAATATCAAAACTGAACAATGAGGAAGATATTAAGAAATAGAAATTGCTTTAAAAATTATTTGAAACATTGGCCAATGTCAGACAAGCTATATTCACTCCTTCTGATCAGGGCTCTGTACCTGGAATCCTTGTTCAAGGTAGAATTTGTATCTTGTTGCCATCTGCCTTTGCTTTTGACTGATCCAACTGAGCCTTTCTAACCTCCTGGGTATATGAACCCCATCTGTCCAACAGTGTCGATTACCTGAGCTGCTCTCTTTTTCAGCTTCCAGTTGGTACCTCCTGAACATGCCAAAGAGCAGTCCTGACTTCTTGGGCTTGGATTTTTTTTTCCTGCTTTTCCATTTGCGTATCTTATTACATGGAAGTATGCTGAGAGATAGTTTGCTCTGTAAAAAATGTGACGAGCATTGAAGGAGGACTTCAGGGTTTGGCCACTGTTCTATCTTTTAGCTGTGTATAAGGCTTTATGGCACAGCCAGGAAGGAATGTGGAAACAGCTGAAAACTAAGCTGCTCTTCTCCTTAGGTCTAAATTCATCATTTCTCTGAGTATTTTGGAAAAGCTGCTTTCCAACTTTGAGCTTCACAGACATGACCGTGGCCTTGTATTTGCATTCTGTGCCTCATCACTAGGAGCAGCTGAACTAGTTTAAATTCTCAACAGCAATGAGAAATTCACCAGAGACAATAAATCATAGACATCATGAACTTCTGACTAGTGTGAAGTCATTCAGAAATATATTTCCCAGCAGATCTCTGCAGTCTGTGGTATTCCCATCAGGTGATTAATCCTCTGTCAGGGTGCAAAATGTATTGTAATACAGAAAGAGAAGGAAATACAGCAGATAAGGAATACAACATTGGTTATGCTTCCAAAGTCTTTGGGCGATAGAAACAGACTGCAATCAGTTGCAATATCTTGCCTTGCATGCCTTTTAAAAATTCTAAATTATGACTGAGGTGATAAAATACTCTGAAGTATAGATGTGTGAACACATGTAGGTGTCTGAAGGTGTAAAGAATAAAAAATAAAATCACTGCATCGCTTTCCTGACTGTCTCAAAATACGTATTTTTTTAATAATGCTATGTTTTTGCAGGGTTTATTTATTTATTTATTTAGGCTGGGAAAAGTGTCCCTGTTGTTGTGTCCCTACCGTGGTACAACATTTGAAATTTTCCGTTACAGTGATTACTGTCACTGTTGCACTCTGGGATCACCTGCTCGCATAGGAAAACTTGGCAGCACTGGACATTACCAGATGCCCACAGGTTATGAGTTTATGTGTAAAAGTGGAGAGGAGCACAGGTGTATAAACCCAGGACAAGAGAACAACTCAGTAAACAGGATTTATGGATAAATACAAGAAAAAATAATGTTTTGGTGGTGTTGGGGTTAAAGTTGCGGTTTTTCCATTGCAGAGTTTGAATAGAGTTTGATTGGAATGTAAAAGAAAAGTGTGGATCACTTTAAACACCTTTCCCCTGAACAACAAGTTGTGGTGACTGTCTTTTGACCTGACTGGCACTGAATGAGCAGGGGGGAATGATGCTCAGAGACACTGATCAGAATGCTGAACGAAATACTGTGTGCCTGAAAGACGCAGGGAACGGAAGGGGACCAGCTTTTGGCTTCAGTCTTTATCCCGTCTCAAATGGTTAAGAGTGCACCACGCAGTCAGAGCCGTAATTTCATTAAAGGCATTGAACAGATTGGGTGGCTCTCCTTTACACCTGTGCAAATTTGGATTTGGTCCATGAAGTTTTAGCTGTGCCCTGGTGGAAGTGAGCGTGGTCACTGAGTCTGGCAGCAGTGGCGGGCGAGCTGCTATCAGGAAATGGGCCATGTGTTTCTCTCCTCAGATCTGTATGCTAGGCCTGGCCTGACAGATGTTAGAGTGCCTCTGAGTAAGCAGGGAAATTATATACAAAAGTTTCCTATTACGTCTGGAATAAACAATTTCTTAACTTTTGTGTATGCTTGTCTTTTCAGGGAGGCACAGTGCTCTCACTCTGCAATACTGCTGATTGATTGCCACAGTGTTATGGATCCCAGCTCCTCTGGAACCCGCGAGAAACTTCTTTTCATGCTACTACACCGACTTCTTAAAAAAAGTTTAAGTGCTTCATAAGCATAAATTAATTCAGCCAAACAGCGTTTCTGATGTGGGAAAATCTGTGATGCCTAGCTGACACCACTTACTTGACTTGCTTAATATTAGTAACTGAATGGGTGATGCTGATAAGAACCAAACTGAGGATCCCTATTTCTGACCCCCCGTGCTACATACAGTCAACTCAGGCAAGGCAAACTCCCAACAGTCAACAGAGCAAGTTGATTGTGGCTAATGCACCTTTGCATAACAGTGCAAAAGCAATTCCTTTTATGGATTCCTCCTACCCCTTCAAAAACTAGCTTTAACTAGACTCCACTAGGTGGTGGAGTCACCATCCCTGGATGTGTTTAAGAGACGGGTGGATGAGGTGCTGAGAGATATGGTTTAGTGGCGGACAGATACGGTTGGACTGGATGATCTCTAAGGTCTTTTCCAACCTGGTGATTCTATGATTTAATGAGAGAAATGCTTTAAAAACTCGCTTTTATAAATATATCTCAAATCCCTTTCTGATCTTAATTTATTTCCCCCCCCATAACAGCAAGAGGCTTTATTTAATATGGATTCTGACTTAGGTGGCTAAGTTAGCTGACTAGTCTTTACATTTGGTTCCCTCTGGAGTCAACAGACAGGTTTGTATCTAGGAGGTTCTTCCAGAGGATGATTCAGAGCAGAAGTATAAGTCAGGTGCTCAGACGTGAGCTGACAGTGCCTAAAGCCTTGACAAACTCTTGTTCCCTGATTGCAGTAGGTGGAGCTGGGATTCATCTGACAATACAGCACAAAAGAAGTGAAATACGACAGAGAAAAGATGGAGAGGCAATTATCCTTATGACATTCTTGTATGTCTGTGAGGGCTCTAAGCAGTAGGAATAAATGTATAGTGGAGACAGGAATCTATGTTACAGACAACCTTCTGCTTCAATTCCCTGCACTGAGCACAATTCAGGAAGTATACATTAGTTTTTGAGGGCTGATTAAAACTGTCAGTTTTGCATTAATAATGGGGCAACCTGTTGTCATTTCCCTCTGCCTCTTACATGAAAACTTCTGCCAGACAGTAAATTTGCCAGTCAGGGAAGCTAAATGCATGTGAACGTTATCTGAATTATCTTGAATATCTTTTCTAAAGACAAGACAATGACATTTCTCTGTACAAGTTCAAACATGACTCTAAACTGTCAAATTGAATATCAGGTACAGTGAAAGCACTTCTTTCCCAAACTATTCAAATGAGCATCACCTTAAATAAACAGAACCTGGCTAAGGGTTACATGAAAGATTTGTCATAGCAAGAAGTAATATTTGAATGATAATATCTCTTAATATATTCATTATTTAAAGTTACTCTTTTAAATAGACCTAGAGGAGTCTTTCCCAGGTAACCCCTAAGGTAAAGGTATCAGACTCTGGCTCTCATCTTCACTGCATCCTCCTGTAAATAATGCTTTTGCACATGGTATCTCCTACCAGTGGTGATTGCAGTAACTCTTTGGCTCCCAGCAGAAGTAGTTGGGGGTGTGGTAAAGCCAGGATGCAGCGAACATGATTCATACAAAAAACCTCAGACCTTGGACTGGTTGTAAGGGATTCCCACGTTTATTATGTGGGAAAGTGTTGAACATATTGTATAAATTATACAATGGAGCTGAAAGATTGGGATTTCCCTGTGTTAGTCAGTTGGTTACTACACGGGATTTAGACCATCATTAAAAGAAAACAAAAATCTTTCTTATTATAGACAGCAAGACATCATTCAGAACACTTTTAATTAAGAAAATCCCAGAGAAATTAGGAAGTGATGCAGAAATTGGTGCAACATTTGATCTGCTTTCGCAAATAACCACAACTTCTACAATTAAATGGCTTGATACGTTCTTTTGCTTGAAAGCAGGGTCACTCCAGCAATTCAGTTATATTGAGAGAAGCCATGACCTTTTTTTTTTTTTTTTTGGTGGTGTTCAGGGCATTTATGTTGTCTGGCTCATAGTACTTTAGGCATCTGTCAAGGTGCAGTTTGGAGGAACCCAGATTCCTCATACTGCCAATGTAGAGAAGGCAGGCATGATTCAGGGAAGCCAATCTAAATGTCTAAAGGAATTTGAAGGAGATGCTGTGAATACCACCTGTGTTTCTACTCTGTACCTCATTTTTCAGTAATTTGTAGTTTTACTGTAAAATTTCTCTTGGAACTCAAACTTTGCACACACGAAGTCAGAGAGTCTTGTAACAGCCACCAATTTGTAACAGCTGAGGATCTGGCCCAGGATCTGTAATTTTGGTTTTAATAGCTATTTGGAAGAGATTATTTTACAACTTGTTCTAATATGTACATTCCCAGTAGACTGCTCAGGTAATTACTTGGGCTGCAGTTCAAATATTCCACATTTTGAAATATACTTGCAGAAAAATCTATTTTTCTGTGTACAGAGGGTATAGAACAGTCACTTCTTTGGCATGAGTAGCTATTCCTTTGCAAACAAATCCAAGGTTTTAGGTGTACAAATGAATGAACATGCAAATATTTTCAGTGTGTATTTAGGGATATACTTGAAAATTTGTACCTTTACACAGCAAAAAATTGGTACATGGCACACTCCAGATTATGCAGAATAAAAAATGAAGAAGTGATCATTAAAAAGAAGTGTAGCATTAGAAAAAGGTCTTATATGCCACCTTGAGTGCTGCTGATTTTCCCATGGCATGGATAAAAGATATTTCTTTTCTACCTGTGACTTTCTCTTATGTTCACAGGTCAGTAGGTCAGTTTAAATTCCAATGCTATATTTATCTATATATTTATATTATGTATTTCCATGATTAATAAAAAGTTAAAGATCTCTGAGCCACAACAAATTAAAGTGATATTTTAAACAAGGCATTCAGGTCTCATAATTCGGTGCTTTAAAGATCCTGCCTGCATAAATGTGGAATAATTCTGAACTGGGCATGATGAATGTATAGGACAGCTTCATAAGGTAATTTTCCCAGCTTAGAGTCTTGACAAACTGCCTCTGTTTGTATTGTGAAATGTATTTGCTGGGTGTATTTCTCAGCCCTGCTCCTGATTTCCCATGGAACCCTGCCCTTTATATTAGAGGTGAATAATTAGATCACTGGGTTTAATGTTATTAAGCAGCTTGCCAAGGTTTGGTACGCTATCACTTGCTAGAAGGTGTTCTGGGTCACCCTGACGATCCTACGGCAGGACCAAGCCTTTATTTTCCCTTGGGAATCAACCTCAGGGTGGCGTCACTCAGTCAATGGATGACTTTTCTTTTAGGGTTTAACAAGCCTCACCAAAGGCTAAATGGTGTATTGTAAAACCAGACCTGCAAAGTCTCACACACCTAACAAATGAGTCCCACTCCTTTTTGCTTAAGGAAAAATTAAAACAAAGCAAAAAAAAAAAAGTTCTAGCCTAAAGTAGCCTAAAGGGATTTCTCAGTGCTATGAGGAAAAACCAAGTCAAACAAATCACCTTTCTCATACCTAGAGACTCAGTGACATTCGCTTTTGCATGACACCTTAACTGTGCTTTGGTAGGAGTGATCACACGGGGTTCTGCAGGCTAGGCCCTGTCTGAGAAGTCCTGTGTTCAGGAGAAAGGACTTTGTGAAGGTTGGGTTGTTTGGCCTACTAAGTTTCAAAAAACTTAGTAAAATGGGGTGGGACAAGATTTTTTACAATTTTAGAAGTAACTTCAAGAGAATTTCAAAATAAAGTTTTCTTTAATCCAGGAATCAAAATGCTACCCATTGAAACATTGTTAAGATGCTTAAATTGTTAACTAGTATTGCTACTTGAAATGCTTCAAAATATCCTTATATTCTCTCTATGCAAAATAATTGGGTAAAATGGCTGCACCTTACATGGCATATTTCAGCATCTCTGTTCTGAAAAGGGACTGTAGCTGCAAATTTTGTCTAGCTCTGGTTAGAATGACCTGAATTTAATACTATCTCAGAGGGCAAGCCGGTAATAGATTTTTTTTGTACATTTTGTGCTTTTCCATGCTACAGGGCACCTAAGAGTGCTCTGGAGAGAAGATTAAACTGGCACTAAAGAAATTCACTGAGATGTCAGGAGCATCTTTGAAGTGAATGGCTGCTGCAAGTTACAAGATCGGTGCTTTGTTTTTATTCCACCTGCACATTCATTTAATCTAAATATACTATAATAAATATCCTCCTAACCTGAAATATTTAACCTCTTAGAACCTTTTGTAGATACAGCCTTACCTTTTCATTTCACACGCAAACTTTTTCTCTCTAATTGGGTCATTCCTCTCTCCTCCCATACCCCTCCACAACCTGTATGGGGGCATCCACTTTTAAATAATAAGACACATAATTAGCCATTAATACAATGAGGGTTAATGAGTAGGTATAATCTTATTAACCTAATGGAAGTTACAGGTGTAACTTGTAAGCAGCCCTAGGCTGCCTAAGAGTGCAAAGGAGTTATTGCTATCTTTAAATAAATAAACATGATTCATATCTCATTTTTCTTCATGTAACTTGGCATTCCAGAAAGTTTTATGATTTTGGCTGAGATGATTAGTTGCTGGAAGCAAAAGGCTAGGAGGTTTGTCCTAGCCGAAATATCTACCAACACTGATGTTGTTGATAGACTTTTCCTATGAGACCCATAGATGGTATGTTTTCCTTCAGATATTGTAACTTTTTCTTGTTGTTTTCTAGTAATTCAGTTGGAAAATAAAATTTGGAAAAATATCTAAAAGTTTCTAATTCATGATCATAGGGGAAATTCTTGCTGCGTTTTAGTGCACTAGCAAATTCAGATGAATGTGACCTGTGAAATGTTGTGTACGGTTGTTGCTATGATCATATATATTGTGTATAGTATTGTACTTAGTTGCTATGATCTCAGGGACCAGTTGTCTGTATCCCAGTTTGGTTTGGAGCCAGCACTTTCTCTGGCTTGACAATGGAGTTATTTACATCCACAAATGTGAGTGTTAATGAAAAGCTGTTCATTTGTAATTGCAATGAACTAGTGAGCTTCTAAATCAGAGTGGCCTCTGACACAATCACTGCACATACAAGGTACTAAATCTTCGTATTTAAGGCATATTTTTTTATAGATAACTTTTCATGCTTGCTTAAAAAAAACCCAAACACCAACACAACTTTGCAGTTCCTTAAATAATTTGATTGCATTCATTGACCAGAGTATTTCCCTGTGACAGCCAAAGGCACAATATGTTTAAATGTTCATTAACTTTCATTAATTAATTAAATACATTTCATTAACATATTATTGAGTGAGGGGTTTGCATTATATTACAAAAGGATTCTTAGTCCTCTTTCTTTTCTTAGAATGCCTCAGAGCTTTTTTAAATTATTATTATTATTAAACGCTACTTCATTGGCAATTACAATTTTTATCGCAAAAATACTGTGCATTTAGCAGATTTTTCAATAGCATCTCACTTTTTTTGAAAAAGCAGTGCATAATGTAGCATGCTAGACCTTTGATGTTCCCTGGAAAATGAGTAGTGACTGGAGGGCAACTCCATCTAGCTATGGCTTACTCAGGTCTCGTGGGAGAAAAGTTAAGTCCTGTTCTGTCTGCTACCAGCTGGGAACCTGCTGCTTCCCTCCATCAGCCTTCCCAGTGTGGTTCAGCTGCCACCTTGCCAATCCCTGTCTCTCCAGACAGGCTGTGGAGCAGCACAGCAGTGAGCGGAGCTGGAGGTTTGCTGGCAGGGCTCTCTGAATTGCTCCAAGCACTGATGCTGGCAAGGGGTGAGGGTGAAGCAGGTGAAAGGGTGTAGTCACTTAAAAAAAAGAAAGGATGGGTGGAGAACAGGGGTGGGAAACGGGGTGAAGACACTTAATTTATCAGAGGTGGTTAAAGAGATGTTATTCACAAGTATATTCTTCTGCCTTGGAGCTTTATTGCTTAATGATAAAGATACCTATCCTTGATTTCCTTAGAGCTGTCTGACAATCCCAGCTAAAGGTTGCCAAAGATTTCTGTTCAGTCAGTGACTGCTAGGACAGGCTCCTCTTTCTCAGACCTCCTTTGCTATGTATTTTGTTTTGTGTTCAAACGTCATGGCAAAGTGACATGGCATTTTTCTGTCCCCATCACTGATTTTTTTTTTTTTTGCATATGTACATGTAAACCTATCACCCAGTGTAGTACATAATTGCTGTAGCTTTTTGATGAGTAAGGAAGCAGAAAGGGTTAAATGCTGTATTTTCAAATGTGACCTCACATTTTTCAAATGTGACCTATCTGAAGAGCTAGATTTTCAGTCAAATTCAGGACAAGTGGAGAGCTCTCAGGTACAATGATGTTAATGGGTGTTTTGCAGTTAATACGTGACTATAAGACTGGAGGAGACCTGTAAGACAACAGTCTACTGTCACAGGCAACCACACCACACAGCATCTTCATGAACCCAGTCTAGCTCCATCTAAAAGTTACATTAAAATTTTTGCTTTTCTTATCAAAAGCTTGTACCAGAACTTTCCTTCTTTAAAGTTTAGGAGCCTTCCTACAAATCTCGCATCATATTGACTTCAGAGGGATCATAGCTTTTCTTCTAGGTTATCATTGTCAGAGGGGATGTGCACCCGCAGGTTACATTGATGACATTTCCAATGGGCTTGGTCCCAAAGCTGACAAAAGCAAAAGCAAATCCCCTCCATGTTCATTATCAATACTTTGAACTAAAAAGTGCTCAGACCAGTAATGAAGCCATGTTAGAAGTTGTATCGTGTTACTGATGCCTTCTATGCCTTCATACAGATTCAAACCCCTTCAGATTACAGTATTAAAACTGAGAGGCATCATGCATATGCAATTTTGGCCAGTAAGAACCTATGCGGTTAACATTATCATTCAGTAAAATGTGCTGAGTTGAGGGAGATGAATGCATTGTGCAATGCGTGAGAATTATCTCTTACTAATTAATCCCTCTTTGTTTCTAATCTCATGAGAAATATTTTTTCAAGTATGGCTGGAAAGAGTATATGGATGCATCCTTAAGGCTGCCTTAGTATTTTATCTAGTGGGTTTTTGGGGTTTTTTTTAGTTTAAGGCCTTAAACCAAATTTTCCAGCTACAATATTTTTGTCTGTAATCTTAGACCATTGTAACATAAAACCTGGGTGAATATTCAACAGAAATCCCCTTCTAGCTAAAAATAAGGCTAATTAACTTCCATAGTTAGAAGCCTAATTTACCTCCTTTGGCTTTCTTCCTCCACGGATGCAGTGAGTGCTGGTTTTGCAGTCTCAGCAGATTTATGTACTGCCTCAGGTTCATCTTAGACTTTTTTCTAACTTAATTTTTATTGGGTTTGTTGTTTAATATTAACAGCTGTACAAATGAGCCGTTACTGGGTTCTGATCATGAAAATAACTTGATGCAGGCAAGTAATTTCTATGCATTAGTGTTTGCAGAATTAGATCTCTGCAGCCATTAAACTCAGCTACAACCATCAGGACAGAGAATACCCATTCATTTCTTTCAATTAAAAGGCTTGATTCTCATTTTCCTTGAGGGTCATTTGCATATTCTTAGACAAAGTATAAAGGAAAATCAAATCTTTAGTGCATTGTGCTACTGCTTTATTACTACTACTGTAACAAAGATTAAATTTAAAATTTATTCTTGTCTGCAGGCTTCAGTCAAAAGCAACTTGATCAACACCCACTTTTTTACAACGATTTTTCTTAATCACCATCTTACATTTTTTTAAAACCTATCTATGTCTTTGATAAATGATATGGTACAGGAGACAGACAAGACTGCCTCTAAAAGCCATCTAACCGTATTTCCTGCTCAGTCGTTTTTCCCTGTAAAGTTGCCTCAAAGTTTGATGTAGGAAGTTCCTTCTTATCTGACAGAAGCTGAGCATTCTCAGTCCTTTCCTGGAGACAAACAGCTCTTCAGGGAGCTGGTCCACAACCGGAATAGTTGTCTCAGGAACTGGTATGTGATCACCAAAATGAGCATCACTTAGTTTTATTTTCTTGTCAGATGACCCAATGAAAGTTAGCTGTAGTTTTCCTGCAAGAAAGTTACTAGGTTTCCCCTCAGTCTTTATGAGATTTCATTATAGATGCAAAGGAGTATAGCGTCAGACAGCTAACTAGTTTTTTGTTGTTGTTAATTACCAAAAGTGACAGTGGTTAGGTGGGATGGAAGTGATTAATAAAACCTCTGGAAGAGATTATATACTTAAGAGCAAGATGCAAACCAATAAAAAAGTATTAAAACACATTTTCAGGGGTTATAGATCTGCTTTTCTCTGAGATTGTCAAAGCTGTTAATCTGAATGTCTTTATCTATGAGATACAAATCCATTTTTGCTATCACGATTACTGAAAGAGAAATGAAGGTAGAGGGAAGCCAAGTCTCCTATTTTCAAAGTGGCCTTTGATTTTGGTTCACCCAATTTCAGTTCACTAGCTTCAGACATATAAGGCTTGATTATCAGTACTACTGAATAAAGCCTGCCTAAAATATGGTAAAGAAGAGGGGAAATTACAGACTTTTGCAATATACTTTTTCTGTCCCTTGGTCTGAAAAATAAATCATTAAAACTGGCATGTGAAGTCCCATTTCTATTCTTTCTATCTCCCCAGCAATATCCAAGCAGAATTTTAACGTTTTAAGATTAGTACAGTATGTTCAGTCTCCACAGTTTTTAATTTTTTTCTGACGGATATTTCTTACATTGATTTCAGGAAACTTGGCTACGAACTCTTTTACTGTCCAACATAATCGTTTGCAACAAACCTTTCTTGTAGTGTAATATATATAGTATTTTGTGGAACGTTAGCAGTTTCACTCTGAACAATAGGAAGACTGTGTCTTAGAAAGCTCTGGAAAGGATTTAGAGGTCAAAGAAGACAAGTCACTCAACATGAGTTCCCAGTGAGATGTTCTGGGAAAAGACTGATGTGGTCCTTTGATATATAAGAAGGGGAGTTGTGAGTAGCATGAGGAGGTGTTTTTACCTCTATCTGACACTGGGGAGATTAACACAGAAAACACGGCATACTGTTCCTGTCTCTTAGCAATGTTGTTGTTAACTACAGTGGTCTAAGGATGCAAAGAAGATTTGTAGGAAGGGATGTATTTTTTTTTAAAGGACCAGCTAATGTACTTGGGAAAAAATATGGAAAAATGGTTGGGCATATGGGCCCTCCTTCACATCATGATGACTGCACTGGGAAAAATTGGCAATAGTACAGAGATAGAAATAAAAAAATTATTCCAACCTGAAAAAAATACAAAAGGGTAAGAAAGAGAAGTAAATCAAGGTGTTCATCATATTAAATAGAATACTGAGTGCATTAATGTCTTCAGTACAGAGCAAATTCTAAGAGTGCTAAGGGGCACTGTAATTCAGAGGCAAAAGTCATACTGGGGAGGAAAAGAAAGACATAGTGAGGAAGACAGCAACAAATGCAAATAATTACAAAATAAGGCATTATTTAGAAGAAAAAAAAGATTCATGTAACCATGCCGTGTGTATGTGTGCAAGCGTGTACATGTACAGGTGCCTCCAATAGCTTTTGAACTTGTTTCTCTGCAGCCACACTTGATGGGGGGGGGCGGGGGGGAGGCAGGTCCAAAGACAATTATGTTTCTACAGGTTTCACAGAAGTATGTGGTCAAGAATAGGTGAAACCTCTCTTAGAAGAATCCTGACAGAGATCTATAATGATCTGAGGTCCCATCAAGGCTATAATGTGAGTTGCCACATCAGTAAGACACAGACGATCCACAAGGAGTTGGGGAAAAGACCTTAAAAATGTTCCGTATATGGGAAGAAACTTTAATCAGAGCTCACAGCTTGTTAGGCATCGAAGTCAATCAACCATGAAACACGAATCCATAGGGGACTAAGCTTTATTAGTTCCAAGCCTATATTAGTTGTGTAATACTTAGGGTGATTAGCTGTTGGGATAAACTTCCAAGGGAGAAGAGGGTTTGCCATCTTTTGAAGTCTTTGGATGTCTTTTTTGGAAGACAGTGAAACACAAGTAATTGGGTTAACAACAGGAGTAAGTGAATGCAATTGTACGGCCTTTATAATAGAGAAGGGGAGGTCTGATGACCTAATGATTTCTTCTGGCCATAAAAATCTATGAATCCGTGAATTACAAATGCAAAGCACCTCAGACAAGCCTTGTGAGGAATTGGCACGGTGTGATCCAGCTAATTAACTATGTAGCTATTGCCAAACGTTTGTGTACATCCAGGTGAAAGCACCCCAGCTTGGCTGCTGCACTAACGTGCTCTGCTCTAACATCTTTCATTGTTGTCAGTGGAATGTTAATAGATGATGGCAGCACAACAGGGGTGAGGATGGACAACTGGGAAAAGTTTAAGATAATGTCATCAGAACTGAGTGCTGTCACAGTATAATGGTCTCCTGCTGGTACCTAAACGCAGAGGAACTCACGGAAAATTAAACATCAAGGCATGTTCATTTGCAAAGCTGGAGACACGGATCTTATGGCAATCCCCTGTTACAATGGGCTTATTTCTGCTTTACTAAATGGATGTGGAAGCAGTGGAGCAGTATTTGTAGGGTTTTTCTACATGGCCAGGAGCCAGGTGTACTTTACTGTGTAATTCATTTAGATGGAGGAGAATTGATCTGCTAAATTAAAGATCTAAAAGTGTAGATTCAGATTGGATTTGGATTCTGCTGTTAATTCTGCTCGTGCTTATGATCTCCTCTAGCTCCTGGGTCAGGGGGCGCTTTCGATGTCAGCTGCACAATAGGCATTTTAACCCAAAAGTACCTCACAGTTTGGACATGGTAGGAGCACTCCCCCAGCCAGCTACCAGCACTTACTCGATAGATAATAGCTTATTAAGATGCAGTACCTTGGTCAGTTTGGGTTGTGTGTCCTTACATAAGACATACTGTGTTGTAGGCCTGGGTATTATGCCAAAAGTTTAATGAAAATAAACCTGGAATTTCTCTGTAGACTTTAAAGGAAGTGATACAAGGCCCTGAATTTCTCCTTCTGTGTAGAAAAGATGTAGTGCCCTACTATGAGAATTTGTTAGGACAATCGTTAGAATACAGAGAGAAAGGTGAGATTTGTACATAGTCATATGAGTCCAGCAACTAGTACTTCAAGAAAAATACTGATTATTGTAAAGGCTGAGCACAGGACGACCATGAGAGTTGGCAAGGCTGCCTCACAATTAATAACGTATGACAGGTCCAGTAACTAGCAACAGCTACTTGTTATTCTTTCGTTAGCTTTGAAACCGTGTTACATTTGGATTTGGTTTCCATAAATATCTAAGCTTGTGGGTATCTGGATCTAGGATTTTGGCTTGGATTCAATTGTAATTTGGATGTTATCTGACTAGCTGAAGCCTTTTTAATCTGTATATTTAACACAGGGCAGCCACCTAGCATAAGTACTGCTGTGCGATCGCTGGCATTTTGGTAAAGCATTTTTAATCTCTAAATATTTTTCAAGACTTGCCTATACTCATCCTTTAATAGGTTCACTTTAAGCCAGCAATTTCACCCAACTTTTTGAAGGTTTTCTGAGGAAAGCATGTTTCTCTTTTAATAGGTTTTTGACTTCCTTTTAATCAACAATGAATGATTTAACAAAGTTGTCACAGGTATGGTCACTTCTGAGAGGTAATGCAGCATTAATTTCTCTGGTGTCTGTTTCTTCAGTCTTTCTGTAAATCTTAGCAGATTTGCAGCTTTGGTAAGAGTATAGCTTTATGCTTTCCCATTTTCAGGGTGGTGTTTTTGTTTGTTTGTTTTTGTTCGTTTTTTTTTTGTTTGTTTGGAGTTGTTTTATTATTATTATTTTCTTTTTTTCGCTACTGTGTTTTCTGACATTATTAGTGCTGGAAGTGGAAAAGTCTGATGGAACAGTAGTCTTTTCCGTGTAACACATCATGTGTAATCTTTCACTGTTGTCCTTTGTCCTGCAACAGCTGACAGAAAGAGTACCTGCACAGCAGATGATGTTTTCCAGACACCAGCGAAAGCCTGATGTTATTTCTTAAGAATGCAGCAGCTACGCTACAAACTGGAACACCACCACTCTAAATGTAATTCTTCCAGTGGTTTCCCACCTGCCTTGCTGCAGAAACAGTTGCCCTTGCTGGCTGCAATGAAGATACTTTTCAAATTAGCTACTAATAGCTGTAGCTTCTCCACTTGTATGAAGGCTGAGAATAGAAAGTGCAGTCCTCAGAATGCAGAGAGATCACTTAGCAAAATGCTAGGTTGATAGTGCTAATTATATGTGCAGAAAGATCAGAGTGCTGGAGGTGAGCCTGACTCTGCAGAGGTGTGCTCATTCATAAACATGAGAGCCACCTTTCGCATCATGCATATAGTAGTTCGTTTTGGAGGCAGTGGGAATCATTCTGTTATCCTGTCAGATCTAGCACACTGAACAGGACAGGGCTGGTTTGGTATCAGTGGCCGAGGCTTCCTGGAAAACACTTAAACTATTGCAAGAAGTGCTTTCCATACAAATCCCTCAGGTTTGAGAGGTGAATTTATCACATTTCCTGTACTTCCTCCTTTTCTCCTCTCCTGGTATTACTGTCATGCTATATCAAGATATAGACATCACGATGAAATCATCATTACATACGTACCAGCCCTCCTGAGCTGGTGTTACAGGGATGACAGAGCTTAAAATAGTACCATTAGAACTTCTGGATTCTGGATGAACATTGTACTGAGCTCCTGACTGTGTATTTCTTTAAGTATAGAGATATCAATCCCTTTTTCTTGGCAGAACTCTTTGAATAATTCTATTTGCTCATCTGAAATCTTCCTGTCATTTCATTTGAAAACAGAATCCTATTTAACTTTCTCCCCTGATACACTACATACTTCTTTGTTCCAATCCAGGAAAAAAAAATTACATTTTGGTGATAGCGGAATAATTCTAAGACAGAAATACCCTCTAGGCAGCAGCTGCAGGAAAGCACTTTGGGTATTTTGAGGTTTATTCTTATAAAAGCTCCCCTCTCCGAATTTGATTGTATGCTTAAGAACCCTTGACTTCAGGAGGATGCGGGCACATATCTAAAGCTAAAATATGTTAACTGCTCTCCTGAGTATTGAGGTGTTCCTAGTGCAGGGCATAAACTTATAAATTGTATTGGGATTCTTAGAGATGAAAGAACTGCTGTTCGTGTTTCATTGTGTCTTCTTATTTAGGATAACAGCCACACTACTGAATACTAAGTAATCGTAATACAGAAATCCATTCATTTATGTGGGCATGTTAGGAGGTATAAACTCCAGCAAAACAAAAAGATCAATAAGAATTTGGAAATGATGTGGAAAACATCAGAGATGGGTTTGTATCATATGCCGCTGGTCTGACATGTTGGAAAAATGGCATATGTTTAGGAAGTGCTATTACATGTACTTTCAAAATGCTTATTTAAACCAACCTCTAGAAAAGAAAAAAAAAAAAGAAAAAAATCCTGAAATCCTTCAAGCAAAAGCTTTGAAATTGGACAAATCGTTCCCACCACCCCCTTTAATAACGCAGAGTTCTGGCTCTGCATTAAGCAGACAAAGTGCAGGAAATTTAGCGTGCGAGCTGTGAGCTAAGGCCCTGTGACATGGCGAGGTGTTGCAGCTGATGCCTATCAGACACAGCAGCAAAGCCAGTGCCTTCATGTCCTGCGCCAGTCTCTCATGAGGTGGGTAGGGGGTGCACAGACAAGCTGCAGACAGAGATTCGTCCTTGTGTCCAGGCATATTGGCCTTCTGCGGCTCCTGGGGCCATGGCTTTACCAGCGAAGAGAAAGGGCAGCGGCCCAGAGTGGAGGAGTAGGCTGAGGATGTGGGAGACGGGGGCTGCTGCCAAACATGTCGTTGACAGAGAGCCGAAAGCATTTAACAGCTCTGTGCTAGTGAGCGGCATCATTACAGCAGGTCTGCGAAAATAAATACAAGAACTTAACCCAAATTACCTCACCAAACGGAAAAAAACAGAGCACTTGGTTTGCCCCTTTTGAAGTGCTGGGGGAAGCCCAAGGCCCTGGCCCTTTCCTCAGGCACTCGGGGGCTGGTGGCATTAGGCTGATTTCAGGGTGATGTGACACCAAACAGGGCTTTTAATGCGAGCAGACACGACTGGGTTAAATTAATCTCGGGTGCAAGTGCAGGGACTGGAAGATTAGGCTCCGGATCGCTCTGGGTGAGCCTGCGTGCCGGGTGCCCAAGGCCTGCAGGCAGCCGC
>NW_010254387.1:0-33293 GCF_000690775.1 Eurypyga helias
ATATATATATATACACAAATTTAAAATATGTTGTCAAGACAGTAACTGAATGAATCTTCACTATTGTCAGTAATTTGTCATTATTCTGGGTCAAATCTTACAAAATAATCAGCAGCCATACTTCTCAAGTGAGATCTTTGCAATTTAACACTTCTACAGGTGGAGTACATACGGTGAATGAGATTTTTTCTAAAAAAAACAGCCAATTATTTAAATCCTTCAGTGGATGTGAGATCTTTTGTGAATC
Organism: Eurypyga helias; assembly: GCF_000690775.1. Taxonomy (NCBI): domain Eukaryota; kingdom Metazoa; phylum Chordata; class Aves; order Eurypygiformes; family Eurypygidae; genus Eurypyga; species Eurypyga helias. The sequence goes on from NW_010254387.1 coordinate 248, forward strand.
TGACAGATTTTGGAACATATTTTTCAAGGTGTTTGGCATCAGGATCTTCAAAAGTATTTAGGGCTGAACTCTTCTTTTTCAAGGCCAGTTACATTGTATGAGGTTCACTTAAAAACTATTGTCATTATTTAACCTCGGCTAGCAATAAAGTACCCCACAGCCACTCACTCCCCTCTCCCCATCTTCCAGTGGAGGAGCAGAATTGGGGGAAAAGACAAGAAAGCTCATAGACTGAGATAAGAAATATTTAATAACTGAATATAAATGAATATTCTAGGGATACTAATATAATTAGCAATACAGCTAATAATTAGTAATTAATTAAAAAAAAATTAGAAAGAAAACATATGCTACAATTCCTGACCACCTGCTGACCAATACACAGCCAGGTCCTAAGTAGTAAGAGTCAGAGCCAGAGTCCAAGAGTCACAGCCCAGAAGCAATTACAGCAGTCTATTAATAAACAAGAGCCACAAAGAACAGACAAGCAAACATTTTTGTTAACAATCAAGCTAGCTAGCTAAGAAACAAGAGAGCAAATGAGCAAGCTATAGCCCCCCAATCCATTATCAGCATCTGTATTAAGCATGACATGCTATGGAATGAAATACTCCTTCAGTCAGTTTGAGTCAGCTGTCTGAACAACGGTCTGTTCCACACCTAACTGCTTGCAGTGAAAAAGTTGGGAACACAGGTGTAGTATCAGAAGCTGGAAAAAGACTTTGAATCGGTGCAATCACTCTCCTTAGCACCAACTAGAAAAAACACCTTATCAGTACTCTTCTCAGGGCAAGTCCAAAACATAGCCTCATACCAGACACTGTGAAGAAAATGAACTGACCTGACTAAACCCAACACAACCTTAAAGAACATTTATATACTCACACACAGTTTGTACATTCACAGAAGAGTGATATAACTGAATATCTTGTCACATGAAGAAATAAGATTTAATAACTAAATTTGGGGTTCTATAGTCTGGACCAGAATCTCACCCCTTACAGCTTGGCAGAACTCACTGTACTATTAGGGTTTCCACATAATACCCTCAAAGAAATTTTACAGATTTCCATCCACTATGTCAGCTTTGCCAAGAGCTAGCACCATATGAATAGGCATTTACCTCAGACTAGTTGACTAATGTACTGGAATTCATTGCCCTATATCAGGTATTAAAATTGTAGACAACTACATGTGAGCTATTCACAATATTGTCAATTAGTACTTTAAGGTACAATTCATCTTATCAACAGAAGTGTCTGTATTGAGGTCTGTGTCTTAGAAGTTCTTGTTTGTATTATTGGACTATGTTGATAGGGTGGCCAACTCATCTGTAGATATCTAAAAGATGTCTAGTGGATCCTACCTCCTGCAATTTTTTAGTCTTCAGTGATTTATATACATCTTAATCCTAATCTTTTTATGCTCGGAAGTTTAGGTGCCTGTATCAACAGTGGGTCTAAATGTGCAGTTCACCAAAACTTTTATGTTTTAACAGGAATTAGAGACCTACTTTGAAATTACTAGGAGTTAGGTGACTATGCCTTAAAGCATTGGCTACTAAAATCTGTTTTACAGAGAACCGGGAACACTAGAACAAAATAAGGAATCACTCGCTATGTCTAGCTCAGATGACTACAGGCAGAATTGATGATGTCTGCAACTGATAAATAAAAGAGAACTGGGGGGCTATCCATCTCTGCTCCTCATGCCAGGTGTCACAAAGTGACTTAAGAAGTTATATTGCTTAGGGACATACCTCTTCGGAATTGACAAGAGAAAACTGGGGAGGAAACTCAAGCCCTTGGCACCTCACCATATCCACTGCGTTTTGTTATCTCATTTCATGGTAATGTTGTGAATTTCTACAGCATTCTCCTTCTCTCTTTCTAAAGGCCTGGCCATTAGCTAGACAAGTGTGGATATAAACTAGTTGATAACTACTTGGCCTCAAGGAGAGAGGTTGGTCTTTGACTCATTTTTATTAAGCAGTGTAGGCAAAGAGCCATTTGTGTCTTGAATCCATTGCTTTTTAATACAGACTAGAACTTTAGTAAGACAGTAGCTTCTACCAATCTTCTCTATGAAGAAAATGTCTCCAGGGAAAAAGACTGAAAACAATCTTCTACTTTTTAAAAAGTTGCAGAAGGTTATACTTACAAAATGTAATGTAATTGCACAAAACATGAGCTTGTAATTCTTCTTTCTCTTTCACTGATGTTTTCCTAGCTTCCAGGGAAATTTTCTCAGCAAATTTCACCAGCTTATTTGTGAGGAGAATCAAAAGGCTGAATAGCATAATATTTGAATATAAATTACAAGAACAATCTATTTTTTTTCCAGATCTTCTGCTTAAAATTTAAAATTCAGTACTTACACTCTAATTCTGCAGTTATATTTCAATGTGACTTCTTTAACTTTAATCAGATCTTCCTGATTCTTACTATTTTTCTTGTTCTGATACCATATGTATGGTCATATCTGTGATCTATATTCTCCACATTAATGATCTCATGGTCATTAAACATACTGAATTTATTAATACAACTATAAGAGGTAATGTCTTAGCACTTGCAAAACACAGTGGGCTGTTTCACGCTATTTCTCAGAATTTACTTTTGTTATATTTGCTTTCTTTTTTGCTTAAAGCTGCTCTTCCACCTGTTCCAACTCCAAAAAAATGTTATTTCAGGTATTAAACATCACACAATTTATTAGCTGATATTATATGACAAATGCTTAGTTTGGCAAATTCTTTAAAACGAGCAAATGTATTTTGTAGAAAAGGACTGAATTCTTAATTAGTAGAAGTAGTAGCTACTCTACGAGGTACTGAAATGATTCCGTAGCCAATAAAATTATAAACATGCTCTTTGTTTTGGGTTTTGAAGGGCACACAGAGAGAGGAGAAAATGTAACTGAAGAGAAATAAAGAATGTGACAACTGCAAGAATACAGGGTTGGTTTGTTTACTTAGTATAGGATGAATATTTGGAAGATAAAAAAATTAAAAAGATTACTGTAGGGACGTGGAAGATGGGGACTATGTGGAAGAGAAGAAAGATCATGTAATAAAGTTCATGTGAAGAGACAGAGAAGGGTGAAGGAAAAATATCAAGTCACTACAGCAGTAGGAGGTTGTGTCTACAGAAAAGAGTGGGCTCTTACTTTTAGCCTCTCATGAAATGTTGGGAATAACTCAAGGTGTACTTCTACATTTTTTGGTTTAGATTATACTTGGTGATGTACAAAACTCAAGAGTTGTTCCCCCTTAAGGAGAATATCCCCACCATCCAATTGCGAAAGTAGATGGCTTTTGCAGGAAACTTAACCATGAATGAAGTTCAGAAGGGAAGTGTGAACCTCATAAAGGAAGTGGGAAGTCCCTCATATTATGTTGTTAGGGGTTCTCCCTTTTGTAGATACTCTCGTACTTGACCAATCTGATAGCCTTCTACAATGGCATGACTGGCTGGGTAGATGAAGGGAGAGCAGTGGATGTTGCCTATCTTGACTTCAGCAAGGCTTTTGACACTTTATCCCATAACATCCTCAAAGGTAAGTTTAGGAAGTGTGGGCTTGATGAGTTGACAGTGAGGTGAATTGAGAACTGGCTGAATGGCAGAGCTCAGAGGGTTGTCATTGGCAGCTGAGAGTCTGGCTGGAGGTCTGTGGCTAATGGGGTTCCTCAGGGGTCGGTACCAGGTCCAGTCCTGCTTAACATATTCATCAATGACCTGTATGAAGGGACAGAATGTACTCTCAGCAAGTTTGCTGATGATACAAAACTGGGAGGAGGGGCTGATATGCCAGAAGGCTGTACTGCCATGTAGTGAGACCTGGACAGGCTGGAGAGTTGGGCAGAGAGGAAACTAATGAGGCTTGACAAGGACAAGTATAGCGTACTGCACCTGGGGAGGAATAACCCCAGTTACCAATGCAGGTTTGGGGTTGACCTGCTGGAAAGCAGCTCTGCAGAGAAGGACCTGGGAGTGCTGGTGGACAGCAAGTTAACCATGACCCAGCAATGTGCACTCATGACCAGGAAGACAAATAGTATCCTGGGGTGCATCAAGAAAACTGTGGCCAGCAGGTCGAGGGACATCATCCTCCCTCTCTACTGTGCCCTGGTGAGGCTTCATCTGGAGTTCTGTGTCCAGTTTGGGGCTCCCTAGTTCAAGAAAGATGGGGAACTACTGGAGAGAGTCCAGAGGAAGGCTACAAAGATGATTGGAGGACTGGAACATCTCCCTTATGAGGCAAGGCTGAGAAAGCTGGGTCTGTTCAGCCTGGAGAAGAGAAGACTGAGGGGGGATCTTATCAATTCTTACAAATATCTAAAGGTCGGGTGTCAAGAGGGTGGGGCCAGACTCTTTTCAGTGGTGCCCAGCGACAAGACAAGGGGCAACGGGCCCAAAGTGGAGCACAAGAAGTTCCACCTGTACTTGAGGAAAAACTTCTTTACTCTGAGAGTTACAGAGCACTGAAACAGGCTGCCCAGAGAGGTTGTGGAGTCTCCTTCTCTGGAGATGGTCAAAACCCACCTGGACACATTCCTGTGTAATCTTCTGGAGATGAATTTGCCTTGGCAAGTGTGTTGGACTCGACGATTTCCAGAGGTCCCTTCCAACCCTGACCATTCTGTGATTCTGTGAGACACAGTGTTAGGCAAGAGAATTACCTCTCAAGATGCTTAATTTCTTTCTAATTTCTGAAGCAAAACCTACCTGGTGTGCAAATAATTTCTATGTTATTCTACCTATAGCCTGAGTATAGTGTCATCCAGGGCTTACTTTTTCAAAATTATTTGAGACCTAAACTCTGAGTTCATCAAGATTTTTTCTTTAAAAACTTTCGTGAAGTCAGTTCTAGATGGACATGTCATTTTCACTGCACACTCATATTTTTTTTTTTTTAGTACTCACTCATTACCTGATCCAAGCAGAAACTTTTACATTTAGGTTTATGTAAAATATAACTAGAATAAGTAACATTACTTTCCTCTTGCAGTGTCCAGAACACTCATTTAGGTCAAGAAAGACATGTTAGAAGCCTTTCCTCTATTTAAGTCCTTTTTAAAATATATTTTCTATAAAGCCCATAAAGAAAATCTCTTAATACTGGACTGTAGAACAGTTCTCATTTTTTTCCTCCATACCATTTGTCTGTTTAAAGTTGAAGATTTTTAACTAGAGAAAGAGTAAGTTCACATTCCTCTCTAAACATTGCATCTATTAGAGCCATCTTTTCAAGATATGTCTTAAGTATCTTCAAACAAAAGAAAAACTGCAATATGAATATCCAATATAATTGCTGAAATATCTATCTAGTAGGCTATAAGAGCAGAGGGAGGTAGTACTTCTCTTTCTGTCACTGTCCAGAAGAGAAACTACTAAACTGCATTTTTGTCAGCACTCTATTTTTTACATTAGGTGACTTGTACTTGTTTATGTTATATTTTGCATGTCTCATTCTGAGGTACTGAAATTTTGTAGGGAGTCTGAGTTTAGCAGAGAGAAAGATACTGAAAGTTTGGCTCATTGATCAAATACCAAATTCACTTAACCTCTAATTCTCAGAAACTTTATGCCGAAGGCACAGTTGAAAGCCTCTATCAATAATATGACTAATATAAGAATTCATACAGGTTTCTACATATATGCAATGAAATAACACGTTTCAGCCTCACTTAATTAGTATGTACTGCAAATTTATTTTCATGAGTTTTCTTTTTCATTCATCACTGATTTAGCATTGTGCAAGTGTGTGGTGCCTCTGTATAATCGCAGGTGTCTGTTTCATTTTTACTAGACAAGGTATAATTAATATGCAAATTCTTTTCTTTTTTTAGTGGGAGAGCGCCATGTTGGTATTCTAAAGAGCAATGTGTGAGCTATGGGACAGTGACAGGATAAATATAAAAAGAGTTCATTTGTTTATGTGCTGAGGGAAGCAAATTATGACTTTCTGTCCCTTACTACTAACAAAATTGTTCAAAGTTATGCATCAGGAAGCAGCTTCAGAAACAACAGAAATGTAGGTGTAAATAGAAGCAGGAGATGGCAAGAAAGACACTAATGGTTGCCCTATAGGCAGGCACAATAGCAAAATTATACAGGAGAGAGAGGGAAACAAAATCTGAAGAAAAATATCAGACAGGAAACAATGGAAACAACAATGGAATTTGTTTAGAACTTCATGTACATCAGGAATAAAACCAGTGTAAATATTTCAAGTGTAAAAGAGAGTATGTGGGAAGTGAGTTTGAACAATTACGCAAGAAAATTCTCATGTCCATGACTATAAGATATTGTCAGCACTAATTGTGCCTTTTCCAAAAATATTTCTATACTCTCACAACTGCAATGAAGCTCCCTTGAGAATGGAAAAAAACAGTACAGATTAGGTCCTAGAAAAAAAAATATTATAACAAATACTATTCTCTGTTTTTCCCTACTAGGAGAGCTCAGTTTAGCTTTTATCCAAGACGTAACCAGACATTGCCAATATAATATGTAAAATATACTCTTATGTGATTTAACCACATTTTCCCAGGGCTATAACTAAAACTTCCTTTTCACTGCTGAAGGAATATGAGAGCTGACAGCTACTTCACCTTGCCATTTTCCTCCATTCATGTTTCTGTACCCATGAGATGTGACAATTATTGATCTAGCCTTATGTGGTCTTGCTGGACAGTATGAAACTCCAGGGGCTTCAGGGACATGCATCCACCAAACTCAACAACTTGAAGATTGTCAGTAGTTTTAATGTTCTTTTAATGCAAGAACCCATGCCAAATTATATCTTTCAGACTCCATTTTGAAATCAGTTGTATGTTTTTCCTGTTACTCCTACTACAAGTATATTAAAGGAAATCTTTTGTTATAATTTCCGAACAGTTTATAGACATTTGCTTCTGTGATAAAAATTTCATTCAGGTCAAATAGATCTCTTTTTTCCATTTGTTTGTCTCTCGTCAGTTTAATATCCTCTGTCATCTCAAATTTAGGTTCCAATATATTTATTTTCATCTCTTCTTTGCACGAAAATTGTCTGTTCCCTGATTATCTTAGCCTGCACCTGCTCCAATACGATTTTATCATTCTTTGAGACAGGTGACCAAAACTGCAAGGAGTCATACATGAGAAGTCTTACCATAGTCCAATGTACATAGCCATCAACTCCACAAAAATACCTTGACTGTATTTTTTTTTTTTTTTAATTTACCTTCCTGATTTCTTTGGCCATATTCACTCCCTCAATTATGAACATGATTTGAAACTATTTCATTAACTATTTCATCTGTTTGTTACTGATTTTACCATCTTTTCTAAATAATCTGTACATTGCATTCAGTCTCTATAATAACTGTGTGTTTTGGTGTTGGTTTGGTTTGGTTTGGTTTGGGGTTTTTTTGTTTGGTTTTTTTAACAAAAAAACCAAATAAATCAACTTTGGTTTTCCTTAATATCTATTCCATTCTTTAGTATACCAGATTTCCCTTTTCTTGTATTTTAAAGCAAAGAACATGAACAGAAGGAATTACAGATCTAACCTAAGATTCCCATTTGTAATACTAGCATTGACCTCAGAAGATATGCGAAACACTTTAATGTGATACATTTCATGCAATTATTATTAACTTTCTTAAAGCAAGTAATCTCTGGCATAGATACAAAGCAAATAATGCTTGATCACAGTTGTAATGTTTATATTATTCTGATAGATCTAGACATTAGTAGAAGACATCAGCTATGAGAGAAATATTAAAATCTGAGCTACATTCTTGACTCAGAATTTTGGGGTTTGGGATTATGGGTGATATTGGAAATGAGCATTTAAACATTATTTTCTCTGATACTTTATTTTTCTTATTCTTACTATGTTATCACAAAACTACAAAACTGTGTCTTAAGTATACCAGTTGAACAAGTTTTTAAAAGTATATACTTCTGAGGGTCATACAGCTGTTAGCTTTTGAGTCAAACCTGCTACATGATTGCTGCACACTTCATTTTTTTATCATATAAATGCCATTCTCCTGAGGTAAGTGAAGTTTCACGTCTCCATTCTGTAAGAAACTCCACTTAGTTGGACTCCAGTGCCTACATAAAGCCAAAGGTCTGACAAAAGTCTTGGTTAAGGAAATTGCCCTGGAGCTAGGAAGGGGAAATTGAATTGCTCATATGAAAGAATTTGGTTATGAGAGCTTTTTCTCAAGCCACTTGGGCCTGTCAGGGTTAGCTATCAGAGATATCAAGGTTTTAGGGGTTTTAATATCATATAAAACCTGTATATGACTGAAGCTTTCAAACCTTTTGCTCAGCCACAATCCTATTTCCACAGATATGAGCATTTTTCATAAGCAGAGAATATCTTCTAGTTATGAGGCTTCACAACAGCTCGGAGTGTGTCTGGTGAAGAAACAGATGCTTTACAGGATTACTTTACATATATCCAGAAAAAAAATATTACTTTACCATAAAGACTGGGAAGAACTTATGAGTGTTTAAGCTTTACTATATAGCCAGAATCACTCTAAAATATACTTTTAAGAGAAGACTTGTAGGAGATAGCTGGACTGAGAACTCATAGCACCATTGATCTGCTGGGAACACTTTCTGGTGCATCAGGGAAGAGACGGTGCTTAGAAACCTGTGGCAAAGCACAAATCTGCCACCAGATCTTCACTAGATCACATTGCTCCTCAGGGAATCAAGGGATCAGTATTCAGACTGACAGCTTTGATAAGGAACACATTCTTGGGGATTATGGTGGTTCGGTGCTCCTGAATAACTTACTGCACAATATGTCTTTATGATTACACTGATTACTAGAAAACACGTTGTGATGCCTATAGTATCAACCGTTTACCTGCACTGTGCAGCCTCTAAAGTTCATAAGCTGTTACCATTTGAGTACCTGAGACATGTCCTAGAGAGCTGGAAAACTGTAAAGGCTCCCACTGTCCTGTTTGCTTATTTGTCAAGCCCTTGGCTAAGGAGCAATTACTTATTTTTTGCTTCTCCTAAAAGACTAAAAGAATTGCTTAGTTTGGAATATATGTCATGCCTATGACTGAAACTAAAAGCAGATGAATAGGTATGAGTTAGACAGTCGGAATCATATATGATGCTTCCACCACACATTTTCCTAGCCTTCAGCAATTTGCAACACAAGAATTTGTTGACTCAAAAACCAGTTTTCATGTTTTCAGTAATCCTTAGTGTATTTCTTCCATATGAACTTGTTCTATCTTTCTCAAAATACATGAAAACTTTTAGCATTTTATAGCAGGGAATTATGTAGTTCAACAGCACATGTTGTAAAGAATTTAGTAAGTATTAACCCAAACCAGACTAAATTAAATTAGTAAATAAGATAAATAAGGGTGTTTATGCACATACACAGAAAAAACCCTACCACCATTGTGTTGTTTTTCCACACATCACAGTAACAGAATAAAAGCAGAAGTTAGAAGGTAAATGAATAACACAGTTAATCTACTAGACTAAGATTAAATAGGAAATTATTCTTCCATTGAATTGAAACCTAAAACAAACCTCCATAAATACCTTTTTTATATACCTTACATCTCAGAGAGAACATCATCCTGAGGGAGAAAATCTCCTTTAAGAATCCTTCCAGGTGTCTGCATGCATTAACATTTTTCTCCAAAGCCAGTTTAGTAAACTTTTTAGTTTTCTTAGAGTCAGACCACCCATTCTCCTTAATTAAAATAGGTAGTGTCTCACTTCCTCACTCTCTTAGAAAGGCAAATGTCTCTTTTAGAACAGGTATAGCCTCCTCAGTTGACTGGCCAGCTAACTTCATTATAAAACTCTTTCTCTTTGGGTCGTGACTTATTGTATATGTTCCATTATGGACATGAATCCTGGCTGTTATTGCTGGGCTTCATTGGACATCAGACTCAATGAGTGTTTGTAATCTTTCTTATAGCTTACTGTAACAAATTTCAAAATGCATTTTGGGGGCATCTGAATATCAATGTCTAGATGTATAGACTGTTTACACACACTGTTACAACATCACACTGAAGGACTCTAAATCCTCCCATTTGGATCAAAATTTTTCCCAAGTGGTACATGTGACATTTACTCTACTTTCTAGCTTTACAGCTCAGTCTCCAGCTGCTGTACAAAATCTTGGAGGCTTTGAAAGTCATTCACACTGAGTGAGAACATGAATTATTAATTTTCTAGATCATAATCCAAAAATAAATTGAAACGTAAACCAACAAATTCTAGAGCATAAATACATTTCTTGATGTAGTCAGAAAAACATCTCTGTTATGCTGTAATTCCATTCCACAACAAGAGGCTACATTTTCAACAATATTTTGCAATTACAATTGCAGGTAGTTTTTCCAAAGAGTTTTCTTTCTGGTTTTGGTTGTTGTTTTTATCCCCCCGTCCCCTGCATTTCAGCACTATTAGAATTTGTAGAATTCTTTCTCAGTAGAACCTTTAATGAGTAGAATACTGAAATCGTTTCCAAATCATTCTCCATATTTAGACTTTTCAATGTTGGATACTATATTTTTTTTGAGAAACAGGATCTGAATTTACTGTGAACTATCATGCAACATTATTGTTAACATCTTATTTGGAAAAAAAAAATTACCTAGCTAGTGGAACCGGTGAACAAAATTATTTAGGTCCAACACGAATCAGTACAGTTTTGTTGCTTAGTTAGGTAAAACACATTTTGTGGAAAACATACTTCAGAACATGAAATTCTCTAAATTCTAATGTTCAAAAAGATGTTTGTCTCAATATCTGAAAGTGGACTTTTTTGACAACACTGGGGAAAATAAATTTTTCTGTTTTCCTTGATTTTTTTCATTCCCCTGTTTTCCTTCTCTTTTCACTATTATTACCCAAACTTGAAAGAAGAAAATTGAAAACATAGAATCTGGAAATTGTGTAAAAGAAGGGTTGTTGTTAAATGAGAAAAATTCAAAAATCGTATTAGTAAAATTTAATTAAATCTATTTTTTTTAATTCCAAAATCTTTCATACGTTTTTCTATTAAACAGCTCTATTAAATACCTTATTGGATAGAACTGAAACTAAGCATATACAGACCTTAAATCAGTTTCTGACTGCACATTGATAGTTTTTTTAATGCAATAACAGAAATAATTCATGTCCTATATAAAACAGATTACTGTGTGATTTAGAAAATTAACATTGAAAACACCTGAATCACTTTCTTTTCCCACACTCTTCTGAACCCATGAAAACAGACAGTGGAAAACAACTTTCATGAAATATTCCAAATTTTCTTATTAAGTCGAATTATCATACAGTATTCCTCAAATTATTATACAATAACCCACAAACAATCAACTTGATTGATAAGTCCTTTCATATCTGTCCATTGAATCTGACATTTTTAGTTGAATTTGATCTACATAGGATGTAAAATCTCTAGATAGCAAACGTAGGGTAAAAGAGACCTCAAGAGAGAAACTTTGTTCTTTACATAAGGTCACTGATTTCAAACATAATCTGTCTGGTATTATCTATTTTTTCAAAGTTCTCTTCTGAACATTTTTCAGAAGACAACGACTCACTTTCTTAAAGGTATTATTTAGTATATAAATGTTCTAATATTTGATATATAAATGTGTTCTATTACTACATTAGAATTTTCATTAAAGTCAAGAAAGTAAAATATTAATAAATTCTTGAAAATGTAGCAGAGTACAACAAAGGGTATGATAGAGAAAAGCAAACTATATTTTCAGTAAATGAAGTGTTTTATCAACTTGTGGGTTTGTTTTGGTTTTGTGGGGTTTTTGGTGTTTTCTTTTTCGGCTTTGTGGGTTTTTTTTGTTTTGTTACGGTTTGGTTTGGTTGGTTTGGGTTTGTTTGTTTGTTTGTTTTAAAGGGAGATTTATAATTTCATCTAAGATGTGAAATGTAAGGATATACACATTTAGATGTTAATTCCTTTGCCTGTGTATGTATAAGAAACCAAGTTTTCCAGCTACTAGAAGCTTACAATTAATACATTTGGTTGATTAGCATTTTTGGAATTCAGGTTATCTCTTTAAATTCATAAATACAATTTTATTATATTAATTGCTGACATTTATTTCTGAAAACAATTAACATTTTCTTGAAGAAAAAGGTAGGCACTGAGGGATCAAGTTCACTTATATTAGACATTTTTGTCCACTGCCAATATAGGAAAGGTAGTCCCCATTCAATGGTCATCTAATTAGCTGAAACTCTTTCACTGAGTTTAGTGAGAACAAACTGACAACACCAAGTTTTTTACTTCAGTGTGTTCAATTTCAGTCTAAGAATAAACAGAGGCAGAACATGAGAGAGTAGGCGTGTCCAAACATTTACACAGTTTCTTTTAATACTTGTCTCAGAAACAGAAATCTTAGAGTGTGAACTCCAGGTAATCTGCACATAGGAACTATAAGAATTATTTCCAAGTCTGTGCAGACTTGGAATCTCCTCCCCACATGCAAAAGGGATCTTTCCCATCATGCTATGAAATCCCCAGCAAGGAAAAATTTTCTACCCTTCTGTTGGAGCTGGGCTATCAGTCAGGAAAACAAGAAAGTCACATAAAGTTAAATCTGTCCAGATGGTAATGGGTAGAACTAGAAGATTCTGCTCTTCTATCTTTTGTTAATTTTATTGCTTCTGGTTTTAAATCTAGAACTAGCCTAATGTAAAATTCAGGTAGGAGAAGTAGAGCTGTGTCCAAAATCTAAGATCTACTCCCTTTGCGCCTGAGTCAGATTTCCTGTCGCTAGCTCCTGGTTTCTCTAATACTGTAATTCTGATTCATCTGGCTATATAATTTCAAGAAGAAAGTTTTGTCCAAGCTTTGTCTTTATTTAGTCTCTCCAGCTGTGGGTTTAACCTTTTCTATGCCTATTTTTCAATCCCCATAAATCGGTAGCCTTTCATGCAAAAGAAATTTTTTGAATGTTGTCCTTTTTGGTAGATGTTAGCCAAAGAAATGCAGCATGGAAAAGGCACCTCACATTGAGTATCAATTTACTTTATAGTCAATAGAAGACTATTGCACATGTTGGTTATGACTTTCTCCAGATATGTAAAGGGATATCACAAGTCTTTTTTCTTTAGCAAACTGAAAACTTAAGCCAGCCTTTTCCTTGTACTATTCATCCCTCGTTGACAGAGAAGAACCACGTGATCAGGTAGTGAAATGATTGGGGGCAATCTTGCATTGTAACAGTTGGGGGAAGTGATTCATTTGAGAAGTAATGCAGGTCTCTCCATAACTAGATAGTTTTTTGTGTCATTACAACTGAAGAAGCAGTGCTGGAAGGAAGGGGAAGATAGTCCGCTTCACACAGTACTAAGACAAAAAAAAGTAGTTTCTCAAACTAGATGCTAAATTAAGCAGACTGTATTATTCTCTGTCAGTCCTCAGAGACAGCAGACTTATTTGGATCACTTCTTTTGTGGTCAAGCACTTAGTTTTAAGTTTTAGAGGTACACTATAAATTCATTGTAATATTATCTTAATGGGTGAGACTCTGAATGAGTAATGGGTAATACACTCTGAATTTCTGTCAAATTTGTGACCTCAATATTGTGTGTTCAGTCCAAGAAGTAACTTCATCTTCTTCAGCTGACTGCATGAATTTTCCAGTAAAGCTATGGTTATATGTCAGAAAAAGATCGAGAAAAAAAGCAGAGACAGAGATCTGTGGGCTAAAACTGAAACTCGTTTTTAAAGCCTGTTTATAATATTTCCTTTTCTACTATCTGAACTACATGTCTGTGTTTCCCTGTAGGAATAAGTGAGCAAATACATTACTTTCTGTGCATATCTCACTTAAATCTATAATCAAAGTTCATTCCTTAAGTATATGGCTGTTTTAAGATGAGTTTACAATAGAAGTTTAAAAAACTGTTGAGTACCAATCATTTGGCAACAACAAAATATAATTATTTGGTTATTTTAAGAACTTATGTCTGGAATCCAGTATTTAAACCTTTTTTTAAATATACTATCTTGTACTCTGAAAAAAAAAAAAAAACCTCTTTATTTGTAGCTATGTTTGATGCTAGAAATTTGATTTCTAATAAAAAAACCTAGCATGAATTCCTGTACAAGGTACAGGTGCACAGGTTTGCCTGGACAGACACGGTCTTCCTCTAATGGACCCATCACAGGACACAGCTGAGCTCCTCTGATACGATGGTGGTGCCTCAGGGAAAATGTATTTCAGAAAAGTCAAAATGCTTCATAGCAATGAGTAATACATGTGAGACAAGTAGCCATCTGAACATCAAGGTGAGAGAAGAAAGAAGGGGAGGTTATTCTTCAAGTGCTGGAACTTGTGAAGAACACCATGCCAAAGTCTCTCCAACAAGCTTTCTGATCCTATTTTTCATCCTTATCCTGCTGAGGAGGAGGAGTGAGTGAGCAGCTGGGTGGGAGTATGGCTGTTGGCAAAGGCTAACCCGCCACTATTCTTCATTTATGTTTGTTGTTTTGATGAATTGATATAAAAAAAGGAATACTTGCCATCCCTTATTTATGTTTTAAACTTTGTTATTAGGTATTAAATCATATAGGCATATTTTGGTATTTCATTTTATGTTATTTATGTTCATTTTCTAGTTATGATCCTTCTCCAAACTTAATATTAATTTGCATTTACATACAAATTTTTACAGTGTTAGATAAATATAAATTGTAAACAAACAGTTTTAGAACAGTTATTGAAGGATCTGGTAACCCTTATATATGTAGGGAACTGAAAGCACAGCACTAGTTGTAAAACACAACAGCATTCCAAACTCCTTTTGGTATAACTGTATTCAAAGATATATTCATCTGAATTTACATATGAGCTTAACAGAGTAGGATTACTTTATTACTTTCAAGTTGGTAATAATTGAACAAATTATCCCTGAGTTGAAAGTTATAGACCCGCTATTCAAGCCACAGTATAATTCATACTTTGCTGCAAAATACCCTCAAAGTACATTTGTAATATCATAATATACTGATAAAATCTATCTTATATCCAATTCCTATTCTAAAGCTGTAGAGAAAAGTTTACCAGAAGGTGAAAAATAAGACTCCACTTCCTATTCAGTGGCAGCTTGAAGAAATATAAAGAAACAGCTACCAGATTGATTGAGGAATAGGAACCTTTCATGCAAAAAAAAGAGGTTAAACAAGGTAGGTTGAAAGCTAATATGAACTCCTCAAGGGGACTGCTGTACAAACACTTCAAAGGAAGAGAATAGACACAGGGAAAAGCTTTTGGTTTTTTTTTTCACCACCACCACCTTTTTTTTTTTTTTTTTTTACTACAGGAGACAATATCACCATGAGATCAATCTCAGTATAGGAATCTGGAAGATCATAGAACTCAAAACACTGGAGTAGTGAGGCTTTGGACTGGCTCAAGAGTATAAGTAAAGTTAGAAATCAAATATATAAATAATAATTAGCATGCTATCTGGATAATATATGAAAATATTTATATAAAACAATATGCCTGCTTGTTTTGGCTGAGATAGAGTTACTTTTTTCACAGTAGCTAGTATGAGGCTATGATTTGGTTTTGTATTGAGAATAATGTTCATAAGACACAGATTTCAGTTTCTCATACTGCCCCTGTCCTCCCAACTTCTTCATTACAGGAAGCTGGTAGGAGAATTGGCCCAGGCAGCTGACCTAAAATGTCCAAAGGGACATTTCATACCATCAAAAGTCATGAATGTTATGTAAGTTAGAGTAGTTGCTGGAAAGGGCAATTGCTGCTCAGGGACTGTCTGGGAGTCCGTCAGCTGGTGGTGAGCAGTTGCATCTTTTTTGTTATTTTATTTTTAGTTTGATTTGTCCCTTTTTCCTTTTTTTTCAATTAAGTGTTATTATCATTATTACTATAGGAATTTTATTCCATTTATTTTTAATTATTAAACTGTTCTTATCTCAACTTATATGTTATGTTATCTTTTTTCCCTGATTCTCTTCCCCAGATCGCTGGAGGGGAGTGGTGTGAGGTGAGCAAACAGCTGTGTAGTGCTTTGTTGCTAACAAGGGCTAAACCATGACACTGTTCAAGATAGCAAAGCTTGGGCTCAATGATTCAAAGGTTTCTTTCTTTTCAGCTCCTTTAGGGTTTATAATTTTTTTTTTTTGAAATCTGGATTTCACATGCACTGAGACATGTTCAGTCCTAGGGAATATGACATCCAAGGGAAGGAGTTCACAACCTGTCCTTAATTAATTAAAAAACCAAAAGATTATTCCATCCTTCACATAGGTTGTTTTCCATTCAATCTCAGATCAGTATGCATATTGTATTACACTTTTTTTTTTTTTTAATCACAATGCCTTAATTTAGCTAACCTAGAAGAAAACAGATTTATTCTCCTGGAAGGAAGATAGATAATTAAATCTTCCATGAAAATTATTAAGTCTTATTGAAAAAAATCTAGTGAGAAATATTTAATTGTAATTGACTGAAAGAGTGCCTCATTAAGAGAATATAGATCAAAATATTTGGCACTCACAACTGAGATGGGCCAAACCAGAAAAATCTAGTTGTTAGATAAGAGGCAAATACACACATGGAGAAAGTCACCTCTACTCTGCTGTGTGTCCTCAAGCTCATGACAGCAAATATCTCTTAGAGTGACACTGCGAAATTACCATGCTGCTGTAATCCGTTTTCACATAAGGTGTGACTTCAATTAATATGTCCCTTAAAACAGGTCTAAAAACAGGGGAAGAAAAAAAGGTAATTATTCTTGTGATTTCCCTTTTAACTCCTATTAAAATGCCCTTCTGTTTCTATGGCATAGTAATAATATACTGAGTCTCCTGCACTCATTTTTATCCCCTTCTTTGCCTTTGCTGTTGGGTAGTGTCAGGCTACCACTGCTCTGGGAATTAGCTTACAAAGGCTGCTTTATTGCTCTTCACTGAACACCTTCCCACAGGGACCTTTAGTGTCACCTCAGTAATGCAACTAGCTGCCTCCAGTCCAGTGCCTGGAATCCAACAGTTATTTTTAACTTTGATTGGATTTCATTTTCTCCTGATGTCAGAAAACATTTGCAAAGCTTGGCTTGTATTCTAATTTTTGTAATGTTTCATATCATTACTGTCATCAATTAAAGTTTTGATGATTGCTTTAGAGAGGGAATCTCTGAAAACTGAAAAAAAAATTGTTATGTTGTCAAGAAAAACTATGTTTACTTTTAAATTCAACATATATTTAGTTAAAGTAATAGTATGCAGACTGGTTCTAAATAAAGCAACAAGTTATAATGCCCAAGGCAAAAAGCATGTCTTTTCCCTCATTATTGCACACTGAGATGGTAGCAGAGCTAAGAAAGGGGAACAAAGAGGGATCCTTTTCAATTTAATTCTGAGTAAAATCTGTATCAGTTCTACAGCACTGAATTTAAACAACAGACATGGGAACTCAGAATTGGATTGAAACTGGGTATTTACTTCATAATACAGATAGGCATGCATATTCTTAGACAGGTTTTTGGATTAGTTGTAATTAGTCTCTTGATCATGTGAGAAGGCAGTTATTTCATTCGATTTTGATTTGGATACTGACATTTACACAAATCTACATTTGGATTAAAGATGACAAAATACTTCTATTTATCATGCAAGCTATTAATTTGAGATTCACAAATGGAAGATGCTTCACTCTAGAGAAAAGCTAGATCAATCTCAGCAAGACTGAGTCAGAATAGATAAGGGTTTTTTGATATTACAGACAGTGTTGTTGGTTTTGTAATGTTTTGTTTGTTAGTTTGTTTGTTTTTCCCTCCCCTTTGCATTGTTCACTGTCTTGATTTGGATTATTTTAATTTCAAAACAATTTTTATGGAACTACATAGCATTGCACAGGATGAACCATGTTTATACACATATTATTCATTCCTCGTGGTCATAAAAGTTAGTAACCATTAAAGAAATCACTGCAACATTGAATTCATCCTGATATTTCTGATATTCAGAGTATGTGAGGCAACACTGCACATCTGTGCCTGAATTAGGATCAGACTTTTTTCTCTCTTCCTCAGTTTGAGGGCACTTAATTGTGACCATAACTTCAGTAAGACTGTGGCAACTGCACAGTCACTTTCCCTATCCCTGTGTAATTTGTTTCAGAGGGGCAAATCAGCAAATGTTTTCATAGATTTTTCAAACCTGCTCCATTCTACTCCGAATACTAAGATTCAGAGTTTTCTTTGCCTTTTCCATAACCTTTATCCACTCTATTTCCAGGTACACAGTACAGAGAATCATGCAATGTCCTGGTTTTCCCTTTGTGTGCTACAGCTGAAATGAGAATTAAAGGAGCAGAGGAATGATACTCATTTTTCCATGTGTCCAAATCAAGACACAGACAAGTTAAACATCTCTTTATATACAGAAGAATACTTCCAGAGTAAGCTCTCTACTTCTAATATACCCGAGGACTGACTTTATCTCACTTAAACACCTACTGTATGGAGACTGTGTGGGATCTTGATATGTAGCCTTCTCTTACAGCTAATGAAGAGGAACAGGCCCTTCAAGGATGCAGTTCTTTTGGTTCAAAAGTAGTTGACTACAACAGGATAGATAAACCATGCCTTAGACTAACCTATTTTTGTGTTTCCTTATTACTATGATAAGTTGAAATTCCTATTTCAGATAGGGACTGCTACATCTAAATAATTCCAATATTAGAACAGATGAAACCTTCATTCTTCTGATCATATTTTCTTCGCTGAAGACAAAAGGAAATTTGTCAAATTTATACCTATTGCTTCCTTTTTTTTCAGTGAGACAGAGTTCACACACATTTCCATAATGAAATGGTACTTACTTAGTAATGAGGTTTTGTTAAGCACATAGTTATTGACCATTTTAATGTTTGAGAAAAACAAACCCAATATATTTACCATATTCTTCTGTTGTCATTAATACAGACACAACAAGAACATAGTCCTGCTCTATAAATCTATTTTAGTATTTTTCATTCCATTTGTGGTAACACCAGTAGAACAGTCTGCAGGAATGTCTATTATTCTGTTTTAGTTCCGACAAAAATGCCTGTCTTTTATATTTAGCGTGAAAAGTGTTGCTGTGGAGTTATAGCTGAATATAAAAAAAGAAATCATTTATGGAGGTGTTTTGTTCCTGTGTGGTAAAGAACACGTTGCTTCAGCCCCTGATATGCAAAGGTCTAAGAGGTCACTTCTTTCCTTACACATGCAAGTTCCTCTTAAAGCTAACAATTTTTTCTGAATTCCATTACCTTTTTTATCAAAGACTTGCAGGTGTTTTGATGTATTCAACAAAAGATCTATTTAGCAGGCATAGTGGCTGCAAACGTTAGGAGGGATTGAGAACAAAATTACTGAAGATGTGCTTCAATGCATCCTTTTGCTTCAATATATTCAGTGCTTAATGTGTATATGTTGGTTTTTTCAATCCACAGAAGTCTTAATTAACATCTAATGGATCTTTCATGTTACATGGAAACCTCACATATGCTTGTTGTACAATTTTATTTGCATAATAATGCATGAATTCATTTTACATTAACCTTAGCAATAGCCAAAATGTGATTGCTCATTTTCATTAAGTCAAACTACCTTGTTACTAAAGAATTCTAATGCTACAGACTTATATGATTTATTAATGAGCTATTTATAGTACAAAGGCGTTCTTTGGGGTGGTATTCCTAGCCTGTGAAGCTGGGTCAGCCTGATATTAATATAATGCTTGTGATTTACTCGGAAACAACGTAACATTTCTGAGCATCTTTATCAAGTTACATATTTATGTAAAATTTCAAGACATCTGAACTCATCATTTTTGCCCCTGATTGCTTTCCAGAACACATCAAATAAATTTAGTATACATGGGTAGAACATATTGTCTAAGATCAATACCAGAAACATGCCTTCCTCTTAGCCTTCTGTAAATCTGCTTATTACAGTGGAGTTCTTCCTAATTAACTCCTGAGAAGAATCAAAACCTTAATGTATACATTGAAAAGGAATGCACTAGTAATGAAGAATATGCAACCTGTTTAAGCTCTGGCTATTAACTTCCTTGCAAACTCATGGAATATACTCACTTATGTGAGGTGTACACACAAAAAAATAGCCAAGACAGATCTTCAGTGAAAAAGAAGGATTCAGGTCTGTGATGATAATGTAAAACTGACAAATTGTGATTTATTTAAAATTTAACTCAGTCAAGTTTAAAACAAGTTTTATAAATGCAGGTTGCATGTATTAGGACTCAGTTCTACATTCTACCAAGTTTCTCTTTGCCACTTTTGAAACACTAGATATAAGTGATAGCAATTCATACATTTAATGTATAAAATCACTGGCTAATAATAAAACAGTTTGATTTTTCAAACAGGCACCTTTCCTGCATTAAGTATACTAGGGTTGGTTTTTGTTTGTTTGTTTGTTTGTTTTAAATAGACAATATTTACTGGACATGGAGTTTATGCCATGTTTAGTCATAATCTACTATGATGACTAATTATTCTGTTTAAACATCTAAAACTATAGTAGTTTGTTTTCTTTTATTTAATTTTCTTCTGCTTCAGTTGCCATCACTGGTTCTAGTTATGCTTTCACTGCTACAGTAAAAGCCTTCTTGTATCAGATAGCATCTTCCTCAAGTAATATGCTTAGGTCATATGTTCATATGTTTTTAAAATAACGTATTTCTATATATGACACTGTTCTGTTATTTCCAACACCAGTATTTTTAAAACTTGCTTAGATTACCCTAAAAGGTGAACAAGTTAGAAATCACTGTGAAATGGTAGTGACAAAAATATCCCATGGAACAATAAGGGAATTCATTTGACTCTGAAAAAAATGAATTTAAGATTTTAAGTTGTTTGTTGAACAAATCAGACTTCTCCTATAAAACGTGGGTTTTATTTTTAAAAAATAATTTCTTCGATATATTTCTTAGCAGAAGTAGTAAGGGATTTGGTTTTCAAATTATCTGATTTGTAAATATTTTCATGTTCTTTATTCAATGGAATGTTCCATGTGATTCTTGAGCCCTATATTATGTGTCTAATTGGATTATGTTTCCTAGAAATACTATTAATCTTGAAAGAGTTTAAGAAAAGATGTTTCTTAAAGGTTATGCAGAAAATCTGCGGAAACAAAAGTTTGAAACAAAAAGGGGCTGGATTCAGGTGCTCACATACAGGTGTTTAAACCTATTAAAAATTAAAACTTTCCTCTGCTACTCTAGATGGATATTAATATTCTGTTGGTCTTCTGTAGTATTTTCTAATCCCACATGATAGATTAATCTAAAATGGATTAGATACCTATATGGGGATAATCTAAGTGTTGAACTTCTAAATGGCTACAGACTGAGAGGGTTGCAAATAACTTTGATACATATTGTAGTATTTTGTGCTTCTTAGACAAGAAATCTTCGAAAGCAAGATGAGACTCTAAGTGTGAATTTGACAGTATTCTAATATGAAGAAAAAACATTGCTTACAGCAGTTATTAATACACTACATCCCCTCAAATTTTGACATTAGTCACTGGGAAACCTACTGTGAATTTCTATTCTTTGAAAGTCTACAGACCAGGAACAATTAAAAAAATGCATCAGATACCTTCATATGTTGGCATTTGGTCTTTAGTCTTTATGATAATAGGTTTTAATTATGCTTCAAGATATTTCACTTGAAGAGTTGAGCACTAGTAATAAGAAACTTTGCTTGCTGTTTGTTATTAATTCTTTGTTGTTTTAAAGTTTGACTTTATGCATGTTTGTCAGAATTTAAAAGTGGATTAATATTGCCTTCATGAAGAAAATAGGTTGGTTTGTTTCCAACATAATGGAATGATGCATTATAGAAAGAATTTCAGAAAACTAAATGAATATTCTGAGGAGAAACACATAAGAATCCAATCTATACATACCCAACAGTGGAAAAAAACCTTGGATTTCCCCATTACTTATTATGGGTGTGCACAGGGGTTGGAAAAGGGTAGGAATTAAGATCTGGAATATTTTGAGTGTTTTGAATAAAAGGCTTCATTTTAATCTAACACTGTCTTAGATCTTATCAAGTGTAGATCTTGATGGTGGTTTGATGCAAATGTTGTGAATGTTGCTATTGTTCATTGTACAGACTAAGGATAAAGGAGCTACTGTCATTTTATGATTCGCTTATATGCACAACTATATTTGTATGTATGCATATATATATAGGGGGAGGAAGGGGAAGGTAGGGGAATCTTATGCTGTTCCTGATGCTGTCTGTCTATGTAAACTCAGAGTAAAAATCCAGATCATTTTTTCCATGAATGTTGGATCAGGGTTCTAGTTTATCTTCCATGGCTATAGGGAAAACCTATATAATAACAGGAAAATTAAAGTAGGACTTCTTAAACTGAATATTGCTAAAGTCTCTCCTCAGTTGCCCATGTCAGTTTTGCCCTTGAGCAAAGTTCATGGAAAATCAAAGTCCAAGCATGTTCTCAAATTACTCTCTATTAGCAACTAGTAATAAACTTGACACAATCAAAACAGGAGCTTTTCATCTGGCACTTTTTCATGACTGAAGGAAGTAATACTGGAAGGTTTAGTAACACTGAGAAAGAGAAATCTCTTATGAGACACAAATGCATCTATATTAATTTTCTTCATAAAGTGGACTAGCTCTTCCTATTTTATTCATGCTCAGATTTTTATTATGTTGAACTAAATGACAATGGACATACTCAAAGAGATATAAGGGTAAAATGTATTGAAAGCCCCAACTGAAAAAAGGTAGAGGGGTTTTGTATGTTTTTGTTTGTTTGTTTGTTTGTTTTTGTTTAGTTTTTTCAAAAGACTAGATTCTCATTACTGAAAAACATAGATTTTTCCTCTCAAGATTATAGCTGACAGTATGAAGTCTATTAACAACCCATTAACAATATAAAAAAATATAATAAACAGCCCATTTTATATAATAACTCATATAATAAATAGTCTAATGTATCAAGTATTATTTTAGATGTAAATAAAATATAACCTTTTTGCATTACTTTCTAGAAATTAGTGAAAAATACATGGAATTTACATATATGCAAAATGAAATAACTTCTGTTTACTATATAAATCAAGAAAGTGTAATTCATATAGTGAAGACCCTCTAAAAGATAGAAAGAAACTGAGAGAAAAAAAACTATTAAGTTTTCCTTGTTCTTGTTTGTAGTGTTTTTATATGCACACTCTATTTCATTGAGAGGAAATTCATATCGTACAACATTAGATTGTTAACTACCTAATTTTTTCCTACCTCTGACACTACAGTGAGAAAATTGCAGTCATTATCTTGTCCATGATAGGCCAATCAAAGTTAAAATAAGAGAATAGTTATAACAGCATGTCATAATAATAAATGGTTAACAACTCTACCCCTTCCAAAAGCTAGACACTGAACCTGAACTTTTCAATTTTACCACATGTCCTGGGAGCTTTTTATGTGACATTCTTGTGGGGGTGGTGAGGATTTTTTTTTTTTTTTTAGTATTATATTTACTTTGGAGTTTTTGAAATAACAAATCAGTAATAAAATTAGTAGCTATGAAATCCCTGTGCTTCTGCAGGGGACAAAGTAGAAAAATTGGAAGCAAAGCTGAGGCCAGGAAAAAGAGGAGTGGGAGAAAGTTTTTAAGATCTGACCTCACCATCTTAATCTGATTTTGACTAGTGACTGAACTGATCTATTTTTCTTGAGTTTGTTTTGCCTGTGACCATAATGACTGAGTGATCCCTTCCCGATCCAGAAAACTTTGTTTCTATTTTCTTCTCAGCATCCCACCAGTGGGTTAGAATAGAGTGCTTAGCCATGTGAACTTTTGTTGCCAGCTGGGCCTAAACCATGACTATCAATTATTCCTATAAATTGGTAAATGAATACACATCATTTGATAATCATATATGTATACAAAATAAAAGGACACAGCAAATTATTTCAGAAATGTGCATTTCACGTGAAACAGATCTTCTGTAGAAGAAGTTTCACTCAATAGTGAAACTCAATTGTGAAACTATTCACAATTTCTGTACAAAATCAGGAAAATCTTTGGTGGAATAAAGAGAATATAATAATGTCAAAATATTTTATTTTGACATTTTCAGAATACATACATGAAAGTTGGAATTCCAGAAAATTTCAAAGACATTCATTCAACATTTCCACAAATTAATTTTTTGCAGGTATATTTTTCCAAATATTTAATTCTAATTTATTATTTTTCAAAGACAGCATTAAGACTTTAAACTGCCCAGTAAAACTATAAAAGCAGACTCTACTGTGTGTGCTTATATATGTTAATATTATTCATTCATATAATCTAAAAACTTTGAAAAAATCTCAGTTTGAAACTTCCATATAATCTACATTTTTCTCCAGTTTTTCGTATCGGACATTAAGTTGAAATGTGCATTGAGTGGGTGGGACCCAAAATGGAAATGCAACATTGCTACATCAGCCATGCTGCTAACAAATTATGTTTCTTACTGAGTACACACTTTGGATAATGTTAGCAATTTCAGGAAATAACACCCCCACCCCCCAAAAAAAAACCCACAAAAACCCAAAAACAAACGAAAAACCCCGTTATATTATAATCTAATTCTTAACAATTAACTACCTGCAACAAGTGTATGAATAAATTACTATTGCAAAGAAAAATACCAAAAGTTGTCTGTGGTTATTGGCATAAGAATAATTAATTGTCTTTAAATAACATCATAAAATTTTTTTCTACTTTGTTAATGTTAAAAATATATATATGATACCTATCATATATTCAGCCTACTTAATCACTCAATCATTCAATTTTGTTTCATATATAGCTGATGTAAATATTATATTTGTATGTATATGTTCTGTGTCTTTACACACATGTGTATTTATATAAATGACAAAATTTTATCAATGTATTGAACATATATTTTGTATAATATATATGAATATATGAAATATACACATGTAGTATTTAAATTTGAATTAAATTTAAACTAACTCTTCTTCATTTAAATACCCACGATGCACATAACAGGAATGATACCATGAGCATTTAGTATGCAGTCATATTGTTCAAGTAAGGTTGCAAGAGATAATGCTAACATTTAAATCTATACCTCATGTTTTACAAGGATAAACCCAATGAGAATTGTGTTATACCAATGTATAAATCATGGAAAATAAGGATAGACAATGAAAATACAGGAAGAACGTCAAAGTGAAGTTTGATTTTAAGCTAAAATTTACATCCAAATGTAGGAAATAGCTTGACTCCAATCTAGAATAAGTGCCATGTTTATTTTACCTTGTGCACTCCTGTTCCCTAGCAGTCTTTGACTTACCATAGTGTGACCTTTATAATAGCTTTATAGAGGATCAATCAGGCCAAGACAGGACTGTAATACAAAGAAGTATTCATTTTTTTATATTGGCTTAAACTAATAGGCATGACAAGTAAAACAAGGGTGATTGATTTCCTGACCTTTGAAGTGTTTTATATGTAAAGAGCATAAGGTCCAGACATACAAGATATTTAATGTTAGAAATGAATTTTAATGTTTAACTATATTTGTTATATGCTTCCAGTGGAACTCATGTTTCATGACACCAAAATCTTCTTTTTCACCTCTTTGTTATGACTCTTTTCATGAACTTCTCTGATACATTTTCAGTTCTTTATAGTATATTATGAATATCCAAAGAATAAGATCTCTTCTAATATCTATTAATTTTATGTGACTACGTGCTGAATTACTCTAAACCTAAAATCAGGAATTTTTCAGAGACTAACTTTTCAAACTGATACATAAACTACTAATGTATCTTTGGGACCGAATTTTACAAGACAGCACTAGAATTTGTGTGGGAGTGGGAAAAGTAGGTGAAAATTGCATGTTTTCTTGTTTTGACAAAAATGAGAACACATTTCAGAAAGAAATTAATGATCTAGCTAACATAAATCCTTGAATACTTATGGATTTGTTCAGTATGGAAAGTAAATGTGAGCACTCACTCATAACTTGTTTATAGGAAACTTAGCTAAGATTTTCTAGAAACCACTATGACTTGAGGTATGAAAAATGCTGTATGTAAGGTGTATGTCATGTGCAGTACATAGCATGAAGTGTGTGGTGTATCTTGCCCTTTTTTATCCATGTATACTTACACATGCAGTTAAATAAGAATGTGTGTGTATATATATGCATGTATATATATGTGTATGTATATACAAATATGTGCATTATATCCAGGACTATATATACTGAGGGGGGGGATGGGGAGGAGGGAAAGCATAAAAGCTAGTGTTGTACATACACACATAGTCATACTTGCTACACATACCTTTTTATACCCTTCTGCAATTCTTATTTTTCTATTGCCAAAGCCTAGGTGCCACAAAAATCACACAAGATATTTTCACAAGATTTTTTGCAGCTTAGATTCTTCAGATTCAGATGCCGTATTTAACAGTCTCAGACTGCGTCCTTTCTAGTATTAGGTTTTTAGTGGTAAATCTACAGATCTCAGAATTGGATTTCTCTCTTTGCAAAGTATATTCTTATTTTTAATTGAATACATTTTAAGTTATGTAAACTGAATTTGATCATAAGTATTACTACCAGGTGTTTTTGGATAATAATAATTTTGAAGAAAAGTTGGAGAATTACATCAGCCAGTGATTTTGTTTAAATAGTTTTCTTAAACTTGTAATGTGAGAAATATTCACTATGTCTGAAATATAAATTTTCTGTAACAAGACTGAGAACACGCTCCTGAATTTCTGAGTGAAGGATTAAGATAAAATTTTCAGGAAAAGCTACCAATTATATTTAAAATTCAGACAATTTCATAACTTTAAAAGTCATCCTACACCAATTGTTTTGTTTATGGAAATCAAGCTATTTGAAATAAATACTGAATTTCTTGAAGGTCTTTCATCATTCTGTCTCTAAAATATTAACTACAATAAATAATTAAACAATGTAACTATAATCAATCACAGATAAAGTTAAATCAAAGTTCATCTTTGTGCTAACAGTATTTTACTTGATAAAAAACATTTAAGTAAGATGAATTAGTTAGTACTTCAAGAAAGAAGTGCAGAATAGTGCAGTATTGGAACAGAATGAGCTACCAAAATGATATAAAAGGGTGACATTGATCCGATTAAGGGGATGGCGGGGGGAGAGAAAAGAAAAAAATACTTTCAGTATTTGGCTATGCCTAAACTAATCATTATAGGCTCCATTCACAGTCAGTGGAGACAAAAAGACACTTCTAGGTATGATTCATTTCACCTCAAATGAAATGTCTAAAATTAGTCAGATTAGCTGTGCCAAAAAGACCCTTTTTTCTTCACTAATCAGAATGGGCACACACAGACACTGTTTTAGCCATCAGTGTCTATAATATGGATGGTCAAATATAACTATAATGTAACTCACACATTTCTGTAATACATTTGCACTGTTTTCTGTATATCCAATCAGATCCTATTTTCAATAATGTTTTTATAGAAGTAACAAGATGAAACAATTTAAATGGAGTGTAACGGACCTTGATGAACAAATCCTTATGAAGTTCACAAAGCTGTGAGCCTGTCTTCTTAGAAAATCTCAACTTAAAAAATGTAAGAAATCATTCAGACACAGTAATTCTGAATATTTGAATCTAATTGATGATCAGAGGGCTGGAGCACCTCTGCTATGATGAAAGGCTGTGAGAATTGGGCTTGCTCAGCCTGGAGAAGAGGAGGCGCCGAGGAGACCTCATTGCAGCTTTCCAGTACCTGAAGGGGCTACAAGGAAGCTGGGAGAGGACTTTTTACAAGGGCCTGTAGTGACAGGACAAGGGGGAATGGGTTTAAATTGAAATCAGGGAGGTTTAGATCAGATATCAGGAAGACGTTCTTCCCAGAGAGGGTGGTGAGGCACTGGAACAGGTTGCCCAGAAAAGCTGTGGATGTCCCATCCCTGGATGTCTTCAAGGCCAGGCTGGATGAGGCTTTGAGCAACCTGGTCTAGTGGAAGGTGTCCCTGCCCATGGCAGGGGGGTTGGAACTAGATGATCTTTAAGGTCCCTTCCAACCCAAACCATTCTATGATAATTCTCAGCCCTTGTAAAAAGTTAAACACAGCAATGAGATTGAAGCAACTGAATATTTACTTAACACTAATTCAGTCTCTCAGACTGCATAAAATGGCATTTGAAATATACAAAGTTGTGCCCAAGACACTATCTTAAGAATATGCCATATGCTTAGTCACATAATAATACTGGCACTTACAATAAACTAAGTTATACTGATTTCAGCAGATAGTCATGTAAACTACATTTCATTAGTTGGTTGGGAATGTGTGTGGGTTGTTGTTTCTTTGGTGTGTTGTTTTTTCTTTTTTTAATAGCTAACAAGGTACAATCTTTCTCTGTGTCTGTGTTGATGTAGAAGTTACCACCATAATAATATGAATATACTAAAATATTAAGGAACCATTGATTTATGTAGAACAGTGTGGATACACAAAACTTAAAATATTAATTTTCAAAATTAATTGTTTTTTATCCTCAGCATGCCTGAAACTTGAAATCTATGAAACTAGATGAATACAGCAGTTGTCCTTCAAAGAGTCAGGGCACAAAGGAAAAATTAGGCTATCTGCAGAAAGCGTTACATTGAAGTCTGTCTAAACTCCAGGTATTTGAGAATTTTATTATATTAGAAAATGCTGAGGGGAAAAAACCCAAACCAAACCAAACCAAACCAAACCAAACCAAACCAAACCAAACCAAACCAAACCAAACCAAAACCACAACAAACTTGTCTGGTACCAACTAGGTGTTGCTTTGCTCATCTTTAAACCTTACCAAATATTTTTAGCCTTGTTATCCCAGTATATCAGGTGGGCTGCTTTCAGTCAGTTAAACATAAGTTTATAGGGCCATCAATGTCTGCTTAAAAATTATTCTAGCTTCCACCTGCTGCTGCTGAAATCTGTGGGCTTGCTTAATTCATGCTTACGCCAGCCCTGTGTCTGAGATCACTGTAAATGATCTCAGTGGATCAAGCTTCATAGGAAAAAATCTGTTTTACCTCAAGGTTACCATCTAAAGTCAGGCACCTACTCTTGGTTTGTCAACAGAAACAGAATTTAACTGTGCAAACTGTTAACAATCAAAATCTTGTTTATGAGTATGGAGGAATCACCTTATATATACAATCAATAATTCATTGTTAGTATAATTGAAATTTTAACAATCTAATCCAAGAATCATTATTAGTTCAGATCCAATTGTTACAGAGAAAGAAATAATAGTTCTATAGAGAAAAAAAAAATCAATAAATGTCCATGGTTAATAGTTGTGGGGTGACCCATTTTATCCTGTGCCCCATTGCTAATCATCCCACAGTTGTTCTCCTCTACATCACATCCCATGTCCCCACTTCTTAAGCTCTCTGCTGTTAAGAGCAGGTCTCTGTTTCTCTATGTTTTCATTAGGTTAGTGTTGCAAAATGCTGGTGGCACTGTTTATAAGATATACAAACCAAATTGTCTGGTCCATTAGAAAAATTACTGTCACAGATAAACCAAGTGAACAAAACTGCAGGCAGGTCAAGAAAAGATCAGACAGAGCAGGTCTGAGAAGGCTGAGTCCTGAGGCTTTGTACAAAATTTGTACCCTGTTCCTAGTAGTGGCAATACCATACTTCAAGCTACAGGGTTACACAACTTAGATTTCTAGTGCTATTTCAGGTAGCAAAGCACATCCTGCCTTCCTCCAGCTGTCCATTTTAGATACCCTAAGATGTCTGAAAATGAAGATTTGGAGGCAATTAGAATACTGGTGACAACAGATAGCACACAGTCCGAATAAGATTCCATGTTCTGGAGCACCAGCTGGAGAACAGGGAGAGTTCCCTAGGGCAGCTAGGACATCATAAAGTGTTTATGTTAAACCTGTTATATACACAATCACTGAAGAGAGCGAGCTCTTCTGAGAGGGCAATTCATCCCAACCAGAGATAAATTTAATGTGAAGAAGTGACTTAATGACAGTCTGCTCTCTTCTGATTATAAAGGGAGATTACACAGCTAAATTAGGCTTGGAAACCTAAATTTAAGACAGAAAAATTAAATGAGGAGAAATAATCATCCATGCTGCAATAGCAGCAAACATTTCTGGGTTGTCCTAGATTATGTGTTTGCTCCAAAACTATTCCAAACCTTCAGGGCAAGAGACTTCTCTGTTTCTGAAGTCAAATACCCATACTAAATTGGCAAGCCTTGGTAACACAGCACCATGCCATGATAGTATGTCTACTGGTCTTCAATCTGTTCCAGAAATAACCTTTATGCCTTGTTGACTACTGTCTGCATAAGCATACACTCTCTTTTTAAATCTAAAAAACCCTTACTTGATTACATTTTTCTTTTAAACATAAACCAAAAGTGTGAAATGCAGACTTTAACTGTCACACCTCTTAATTAATTTTCCTTTTTCATGCTTTGTGAAACAACTGTTTCAGTCTTAACTCCCTCCTGTTCCACACTTCAAAGAGCTTCTTTCCTTAGAAAATAAAACAAGTTCTTAGATAGGTGGGGTAGTTAAACTAAAACATACCATATGGGTTGTAAATAATGACATTCAAAGAATTTTCTCTATAATCATGTCTACATAGTTGATATGGGAATATATATGTAGGGGAACTGATTAAATAATGAAAGCTATCCTTCAGTTCGCTGAACTGAATTAATCATAAATATTATTTTTGTATTCAGCAAAGGTACTGGCCTTGCATCAAAGATCAGCATACTTTTTATACTTTTTGGGCCCTCCAAAGTGCATTTATCATGTTATAGTTCTGAATTGCCTGCTAACTCTCTTAACTATAATGAGGATGAATTCTGTTTGCTCTAAGGTAGTATTTCAGTAGGTTTTTAAATTGTAGTTATGGGATCATGAATTCCCATCATCAAGGACACATACAAGCTTTAAAAAAAATGGTGACTGCAAGACATATTTAGAGTATTATGTTCTAACCTAAATATCACTTCCAGAAAACAGATTAATACTCCCTAGTTTATTAAGAAGCTTATCCTTTGTGTACTCGTACATAAAGAATAACTCCTAGATATGCTGATTCACTACCATTGTACTCAATACAATGACTAACTCTTTCCTAATTTGGGATTTATGTATGGAACTCATTTATGTCTTTAGTAAAAATCTAAACTATTAGGTATGCTTCTTCTAGGATTTACTGACACTGTTACTTAAGTTCAAAAATGTATCTCCTGGGTTGTCTTGGAAGTTTCCTGAGATCATAACTTGAGGTACTCATATGCCATATAATGTGGAGAAAGGCACAGGAATAATAATTTGCATTCTAACCTTGCAATAAATAATGCTGACAAATTCAGAGAAATGGGTTGTCTGTCTGCTTTAATCCACAGAAGCTTAAAACTACATTTTTATATCCTAAGAAAGTGCCACTACCACCTTACTATAGGATACCCATCATTCTCTATTCCTCCTGAAAGCAAACCACTATGAAGCTAAGACTATAAAAATTCAGATACAGAACAAATATTTTATGAAAACTGATTGGAAAGGCAGAAGGAGAGATTTGTATCTACTCTTTTAATGTTCTGTGTGGTGGGGCTGGTTTTGCTTGTTTGCTTTAGGAATAATATTTGCTTTTTAGGAATATTCTAATATTTAACATACATGAACATAAAATTGTTAAATGACACTTAGAGAAAGTGAACAGGGTATTCTCTTGAGGTTGTTGTGAGCATGATATTCGCTTATAAGCAAGTGCAGATTTCAGTGAAAAGGGGTGGTTGGTTAAGACAGAAATGAAATGGAGAGAAAGAGTTAACCATCAGCATGATAACAGTGGATTCAAATGCATAATGACTGTTGTGGCAACTGGGTGATGTTTCCAAGGCTGATGATGGGAATTCTGATGGCTTTGTACTTCTGAAAGATTTGCCTTACAGAAAGAAGAAATCATTATTGCCTGGCTTATATAGGCCAACTGACTGTATCGGGCATTGAGGAAGGCAGGTCTACAACAGAGAATGAGAGTTAGTCCATCAACATAAGATACTCAGGCACTGGATTGTAATGTTAATGAGGGATGTTTGGTGTTGTTGTAGTGTTTTTTTTTTTTTTTTAAAGCCTCTACATAACACTTGGAGAAAAAAGGAATTGAGAAATGAGAAGTTTTGGAGAAGGTAGTCTATTCAGAAAAAGGATGAAAGGCAACTTAATTTCCTTGTTTAAATTTCCTTTCCTTTTCTTCATTTCATTTCCTTTCATCTTCCGCATCTTCCTCTTTCACTGTGAATTTACATTCTGTATAATGAACACTACTTTCTGTCGTATTTCAGGATAGGATAAAGATATTCCAAATTGGAGAAGTCACAAAATGATCAAGAAAAATATTATTAAATAAATATATTGTACTTCTGAACTATTTCTTGTCTAAATTGTCTACAGCAAAAGAGGACACCAGACTTCCTGGAAAGCAAAAAATATTCAGACAGTTGGAAATTATTTTCTTAAATATCACAAAAGAGTGATGTGAGCCTGATTCTGATGGGAATGAACTTTCTGAATTAAAACTTTCGGAGTCAATATTTTTTTTTTAATTTTTCCAGCTGGTAGGATGAAACAAGATCTATGGTGTGGTGGGTTGATCATGCCTGGATGTCAGATGCCCACCAAAGCAGCTCTCTTCAGGTGGACAGTGGTGAGAAAATATAAAAAAATATTCTGGAACAAGGTAAGGACAGGGAGAGATCATTCTGCAATCACTGTCACAGGTAAAAAAAACTCAACTTGGGGAAAATTAATTTAGTTTATTACCAATTGTCGTGGTTTAACTCCGGCTAGCAAAATACCACGAAGCCGCTCTCACAAATCCCCCTCCCCTCCTCCAGTGGA
>NW_010254387.1:33333-35802 GCF_000690775.1 Eurypyga helias
AATTGAGATAAGAACTATTTACTAATTAAATCTAAATTCATATATACAAGTACTACTAATAATAAATGATTAAAACAATAGAAAATAAAACATATGATACAATATGATACAATTCCCCACCACCAATCAAATCAGAGTAAAAGAGAACTAAAACAAAACCTTAAAACACCTTCCTCCCACCTCTTCCATTCTCTTCTGGTTGAACTTCAAGCCCATTTTCTCTAACTCCTCCTCCACAGCAACACACTGGGACAGGGAAGGGAAAGTACTGATCAGTTCACCACAAGTTTCTGCAGCTCCTTCCTCCTCAGGGCAAGAACTCCTCACACTTCCCCTGCTCCAGAGTGGGGTGCCTCTCACGGAAGACAGTTCTCTACAAACTTCTCCAGCATGAGTCCTTCCCACAGGACACAATTCTTCAACTACTCCAGCCTGGGTCCTTTCAACAGGGTGCAGTCCTTCAGAAAGAGTTCCACTGTGGGTCCCCCACAAGGTCCCAAGTCCTGATAGAAAAGCTGCTCCAGCCTAGGCTTCTCTCTCCAAAGGTTCACAGGTCCTGCTTGGAGCTTACTCCAGCACTGGCTTCCCACAGGGTCACAGCTTCCTTCGGACATCCACCTGCTCTGGTGAGAGGCCTTCCACAGCTGCAGGTGGGTCTCTGCTCTCCTGTGACCATCCATGGCTGCAGGGGGACAGCCTGACTCACCATGGTCTTCACCATGGGCTGCTGGCAAATCTCTGCTCCTGGAGTACCTCCTCCCACTCCTTCTCCACTGACCTTGGTGTCTGCAGAGCTCTTTCTCTCGCATCTTGTTCTTTCTCTCTTTGGACGCAATTACTCTCTGCAGGATGTTCTTCCGTTCTTAAACATGTTATGACTGGGGTGCTACCACTGTTGATGATTGCTTTGGTCTTGGCCAACAGCGAGTCCATTTTGGAGTCATGTACCATTGGATGTATCTGACATAGGGGAGGCTTCTAGTAGTTTTTTACAGAAGCCACCACTTCAGCCACCCTGCTACCAAAAGCTTGCCCCACAAACCCAATACACAATACACAACAGAAGAAAAAAAAAAAAAAAGGTAGTCTACTGAATTCATACAGCATATAAATGTTTTTTAAAAAAAACAACTTATTTTGCTTTAAAAATGGACCTTCAGAGATCTTCATCAGTTCTGACAGGGACATGACTCAAACACTTTGCTGACAAAAATATTTTTTACATGAAAACCATTCTCAAAAATAGTATATGTCTTATTTCAGAAGGTTAAACTCACAAAGAAAAGCAAGCATCAAGAGGTCAAAATGTTAGAGACAGATGTTCATGTTTTGTGGTGATCTCTGTGGGAGGTAAGGAGAAAGAAATACTTTTCTTCCAGGAGTTTAAAAGTTCTACATTTTCTTTCTGGCCATTACTTCAGGGCTGAGAGTAAATCTTTGCTCTTAACTTCAAGCTCCTGGTTTTATCATATGTGGAACATTTCTTCTGCTTACCTCCATTAGACTTTGGCAAATTCCTCTGCACATCCTGCTCTGCAAAATGAACTGTTTCAGAGGAGAAAGTCATGATCCTGTTCCTTAAGTTGGCTTCTAGCCATTTCTCCTTGATTGAGATGATTTACAGTGGTCAAAGATACTTTATGACGTCTCTAAGCTGGTAGGAAGGCAAATCTGTTTCCCATAATGGAAGAGCTAAATAATTTGGAGTGAGAAATTATGGGATGAATTTTTGAATACATAAAGATACTGCTAAGAAGTGGCTTTTATCAGACAACTGTTGTCACATTACAATGCAAGCACAGCATGTAAGAAGGAAAACAAAACAGAAGAAATGCAACAGAGAAAGACAAAAGAAAGTTAATGTGCATCAAAACAATGCTTGTAAACATGCTGTGAACTGAGTCTTTCACTAGTGTGTCCCCACAAAAACTTTACTAGAGATCAAACCTGTAAGCAGTATGTAGCAATAGTGATGTGCGGGTCACACCTGGATGCTTCCACTGATTCCAGGTGGGGAAAATAATGTGTCTATGTTTAATGCCTTGTACAGATGTAGTGACCTAATTTTAATGAAGTGTATACTAACTTTACATCTGCATCAAAACTGTAAATACTCCTGAAAATGAAGTATAATGAGTAACAAATTATCTAAAGCCAGTTTGAGTTCTTAATGAAATGAAAATCTTTTCTTTCAGTATGTTAGCACATATATACCACCAAAATAGATCTTCATCATAACGGTGTGGAGCTGAATGGTAGTGGCATAAGCTCAGAACTTGCTATGCTTTGGAACATAAGAAAGAATTTCCTTCCCTATATTTTGTCTTAAAATGTTACCCTAGAAGCAAAAATAAAATAGTATGTTAGTGACATATCTAAATAACCAGAAAACACTGGCTGTCACAGACATGAATATTTTAAAATAATATTTTATAATAATATAATAACATCTTTGTCAGTGACACAGAC
>NW_010254388.1:0-70451 GCF_000690775.1 Eurypyga helias
GGGGCGCGCAGGCGGGGCGAACGCCAGCCGCTTCAGTTGTCCTTAACGGGGGCGGGCAGTAACTTAAGAAAATTCATTAAAGAACACTTCTGGGTAACATTACTGCTAATTATTTAATTGCAAGAATCCCTATGGGGGAAATTATGCTAATTACAAAGTAATAAAACCACTTGTTCTAAAGCACTTAATTCAGCAAAATTTAGTCTTTTCACCAGAACATTTCTCATGTTATTTGCTGGAAGAAACAACAAGAGTAGCTGTCTGCTCATCCTGTCCGCGCTCAGAACCCATGGGAGCTGCCACTGGCACTGTGCGTGCGGGCAGCTTGCTTGCGGGGCTCTCGTCCTCCTCGCCGACGTGACAAGCTCAGCAGCCGCCAAAACCGGGGCAGAAATCACTGTGCAAAAGCACTTTTATAAGGGACATAATGCAGTGCAAACACCGTGTTTGCCAGTCTTTATTGTGCGCAATCAACGTGAAAGCACATCTATTACCTGTCAGGTATGTTGTAGCTGAAGCCAGAGATGGCCTTTTGCCATCCAGCGCTCTGCACTCGCAGCACTCTATCCTGCAGAGACGTCTCTGAAGCGTACTTTGTTCTATACGTGCCCAAGAGCCAGCCAGGCGACCCTTTTAGTTGCCCTTACAACCTGGGCTATTAAATGGCGTTCCCACTAGCAAATGCAAGTTCTACCTTGCTCCCCAGCTCTTTAGGAGGTCACAAACTCTGGCTCTGTGTGCCTCCTAGCACTGCAGCCGTTCACCCTGTCACTGAGCGACTGGACTTGCCACGTCAAAACTGCCGAAACATCTTTCTGCGATCTGTAAATATTGGCATAAACCTTCCATTAACAGGTTAGTGGAGGGCAGCTTTGGGAAAAGAGTGTGCAAGTTGCTGTATTTTTCATCGCAGGGAAAGGGCTTCAGTGACCAGATTTCCATTCTGCTCATACACTGAATCGCGAAGAAGCGTTAACTCATGTTTACGTGGTCACTGCAGATGTTTCCCTTCCCTTTATCTAAATCTGTGTCATCTCTCTGCCCACATATGAGCATGTCATCCCATCCCCTGGCACACATTGCCTTCACCCAGCCATCCTCGTGAGGTCTGTGTGACTGGAAAGACGAGCAAAACCACAGAACAATCTCTCTTGATTCACAAACTTTTGTTCTTGAAAGAGAAGAGTGCGAGGCTTAACTGTGA
This sequence comes from Eurypyga helias, assembly GCF_000690775.1. Lineage (NCBI taxonomy): Eukaryota > Metazoa > Chordata > Aves > Eurypygiformes > Eurypygidae > Eurypyga > Eurypyga helias. Next base: position 1,205 of record NW_010254388.1, read on the forward strand.
ACATTCCTGCAAGCAATTCCTCTTGAACCGAGGGAGGAGTTCAAATGCAGCCTACAGTGTGATTTTTGATGCCTTTAAAATCAACATAATTTGGTTTAGCTCTGATACTGCTTTGCTCGGGAGGTAACTGCGAGGGGTTAAAGTAACAGTGTGCGCTTCCCACCGATGCAAATGCAGCTGCCGATAACTGAGAATGAAACCATAAGTTAATTGAAATAAAAACTGGAGTATCGTTTCTGGAAAGGAAGAATAGTGTTCTAAGAGGGGTAAGAATAAAGCAGCTTCAAAAACATGTAGCAGAAATGTGTCAGAGAAGAAAATCTCTGTATTTTAGAACATGGGGGGATTTTTTGGCTGTTGCTTTATTGTACTGAGAAAATGAAAATTCTTCAAGTCCATGCATGAATAAACAAGTACAGCTGGGCAGCCTAATACATAATTTATACTGATCAGTCACTGCAGATTTAACTGAATAAAGCCAAAATGAACACTAATTGTTTTGACAAACTAAAATAGTGTATATGATGGTTTATTGTGAAGCTTGCTGGTTACTGTCCTTATCTCGGTGGCTATTGTCAAGACTGATTTCTGCATGAGAGGCAGAAAAAGACAAAACAAATTAGGACAATATTAAGATTAATATCTTGTTGAAGATAAAACATTTTAATTGCTTAACATACAAGCAGAAAATAGAACTGTCTTCAGGACAGAGGGGAGAATTGGCACAGTGAAGCGTGGGACGTATCCTGATTTAGGGGGCGAGGCATCATTGCTGACATAACGTGCGGTACCTTGTCAGCTGACGGCTAAACCTGAAAGTAGATTTTTTTTTTAGATCACTTTTGAAATACATCAGAAATAACTCTGATTGCCTTTAGACACTTGTCTTTTGAAAGGGAACATCCAAAAAGGTGTGAGTGGATTTCCGGAGTTACGTATGTAGGCTAGTTAATCCAGGAAGCTGCACAATTTCTGGGTTTGGTATGTGCAAAGTGAAAGAAATACATGGCTGAGTCTTTACTTTGCTTCTTCAGACCTTCTAATCGAGATGGGTGGCTAAATAAGAGCCATTTAAATTTTTATCTGGAAATTAAGTAAGAGACAGATGAGGGTAATAATAATATTCACAGGGATCCCTAAGCACCACTTCTGCATGGACTCCTGAGTGTGACAGTGAGCTGCTTCTTCCTAACAGTCCTCTACAGTGGCCTGACCCTGCCACCTTGCCCTCCTGCCTCTTCTCAGAGGACTGGCAGCTCCACTTGGCTCCCATCGACACTTTTATAACAAGCAATGGATTTGCTGAATACCAGATCATTGCCATGATCGCTGTGATTAAGTTTGAGGATATGGCTGTAAAATCGAGTTGGGCTTCAGTGTTCCTGGAGCTGGAGGATGGTTGGACCCAGAGCTTTAATCTGGACCACTCTGTGCCTGAAGGCGGCCAAACAGGTGGAAGCTGGAGGTGGATCTTCCCCACCCTCCTGGGTGGGATTTTCCCTTGAGCCTGGGGCCATTGCTAAAGCCAGCTTCTGAAACCATACTTGGCCAATGCAGAAGTACTTCTCTTATAAGAGCACTCTGGGTCAGGGTAATCCAGCACTTCAGTACCAGCTTTCTTAGGGTTATCTGTAGGCTGTTCTATGAAGTGTGAGTTCATCCAGTGAAGACACATCTACACAAAACTCATGAGAACCTTACCGCTGAGGACTTGTCTGTGCTCTGCTGAGATATGGCAAAGTTACGGTGGGAGGATCAGGGCAGTGGCACAGCTCCTGTTCAGGCTGACCCCTCTGGGGATTCAGTGTCCTGTAAAATCAATGGAAATAATTTTGAATGCTTATTTTTTTGCTAAAGCGATTGCAGCTCTGACACAGCCAGTGCAGGATATTGAGCTCACTGGCTGCCATTAACCACCAAGTTGTGCCTGTGCTTTCATGGCCTTGGTATCATCAGCTGGTGTGCCGTTGCTGCCAAGGAGTCCTTCGGCTGCCAAGCGGAAGGTTCTACATTTGGGGTCACCTTAGGTACAGCTCGTCAGTTTTGTTCTGTGGCAGTGAATGAAAGTGTTATTCCACTACCTTGCTGTAATTTCCAGCATCTATTTTTAAATAATTTAAAAATTAATTTTAATTAATTACATTCAACAGTGCCTTGTTTTTCAAGAGTTGTCACCAACATGTGCCCTATTAAACATGGATATCCAACCCCCTTCCTTAGGTACTTTCATTTGTAATTTACAAAAAGCCAGCTGTGTTTGTTGTACAGTAGAAACATGGAGAGCTTATAGCTTATTTCAAAACCAGAAAATACTTAACCCAAGATAGTTAGCCCCAACCCCATCAAATCAGTTGGCCTTGAGCTTCTTCATTAGTTAACATCTGAATAAAGAAGGGGCTCATCTTGGCTCCCCTTCCAAATCCTGTTGGAATGAACTCCATTTGGCATTTGTAGAGACAAGTGCAGAACAGGACCCACTGGCTAGTTTGCTGAGGACCCTTCTGCTGGTCTTCTTCAGGTAATTAATTTTTTTTTCCTCTGGTCTTTCCCTCCACTGGTATTTCAGGCAGTAGCAAGTGCTGGGGAGGCATCGGGGAGGAGCTGGAGCGGCGGTGGGCCATCTGCAGTCCACTACTCTGGGGAAGCTGGGACCACTTGTGGTTTCACACACAAGCAGCACTAATCTACAATAAATCTTACAAAATCAATAAAAATATGGAAAGTATATCATTTTGAAGAAAAAACACATGAGACATGGCCATTAAGGGCACAGCCATTCTAATACCTGTGTCTGGTTGAAACTGCAATTAAAAACATTCCAATAATAAATCTACTTCCAGCCTCGTTTAATGCTTTTAACTTCCTTGAAAGTTCAAGCTGGTATCCCAAAAATGTGCCAGGACTTTCACATTGTATTTTATAGACTCATAAATAAATATGGCAATTAATCTAAGCTATATTTCTTTCATATTTGATGACAATTTATTATGACACTCACTCATTCAGTGCACAAAAACTCTAATGCACTTAAAATCGGATTTCAAACCAAACGTTTTATGGGAAAATATAGTATTGATCATCCATTTAAAGATATCATGTGATGATTCATAATCTGCTATAAAAAGGATCTTACGAGGACATTCAGAATGAGTTTTGTGGACCATTCTCGCCACAAAATCCAACATATGAGATCTATAGTTCTTGGTGACGTTTTATATTTCTGTTTGGAGTTTTCACCTCTAATGTTATTGTGGTTTATGATGGATAGCAGCTTTAAAATAAAACAGTTTTCATAGCTAAACTAAAATTAAAGAGGTAGAGACTAATTTGTTAAACACAGACTAGCACGTTTAGTCCATTTACACAAATCTATGCACACTATTTGTTCCTTTCAAGGATAATTTCCACAATTTTGTACGTTAATTGGGCTGTTTGTGTAACACACATCTGGTACTGTGTCCTTTAATAACGTGACCCAGGAGTCATGTGGCTTCACATACTGCTCGTTGCTGGTTTTGTGATATATCCTCTGCCACACACTCCTTGGGAAGCTGCAGCGGCTTGTCCTTTGACACGCCGGCAATGGAAATGTGTGATCTGCTGTCCTGGCTGGGTGGTGCACCATTGGAAATGTTTTCAAAGCTGGAAAACTCTAGAAGATAAATTGCGAAAGTGCAGTTTACTGGGGTAATTTGTTTATACTTGAGATCGGGTGTAGGAGGATGTAAGGGGCTTCCTTCCATGGCACGATGTACGTTGCGTGCGGGTTCACGCCCAGACTGCACAGGGCGGGCTTCTCCGGTCCATCACCATCAGCCTGCAGATACTTTTCAGTGGAAACACTGGTTTGGTTTCCCCTGCGTGTGGATCAGCCCCCAGAGCCCAGCAGGGACTGGTGCGCAGCCATGCTGGCAACCAGTGTGGTTTCTCTGCGGGGGGAGCGCAAGGAGGTGGATAGAAATGGGAAACGTCTTTCTCTGCCTTTGTAAATAGTTAGTGTCTGCATTTGTGGACTTCACTGGTCCCTCCTTTCTCCCCACTCTGCCTGCCCGCTGCTTGCCCACAGTCTCGCTCAGTTCCTGTGATGGCCCGTGGGCTGGCTCTGGGCCGCAGTGGGGTGAGCAGAGAAGCCCCTGGCTGTGTCCCAGACAGCAAGCCCCACACCACCAGCCCCACCTGGGACAGATGTCCTGCCAGTGCCTGGGGTTTGCAGCACTTGAAAATAGCTGACTTTTCATCTCATTCTCTGATGTTCTTGATATAAGGATGTTTTCCTGTTTGAACAGCCCATAGTTGTTGCTGGCCTAATTATTTTCTGCATATCTTTCCTTAATGCCATTTTGGGTGGCTTTGGGTGGTGACACCAATGCTTGGAGAGACAGCAGAAGGAAATAAGTAGTGAAGGCTAAAGCACTTGGTTAAAGAAGAGTCTCATTTATAAATCAATTTTAATAACATATTTAAAAGCTCTCACATTTGCCTTTAATGTGTTTCCATTTCCCCCTTGGTCATTAATATTTAAAATATTTTTCTTTACTGATCTTCTTTCTATTGTGTCCTTTCTAACTTTCCTTTCTCTCTTTAATCTGTGAACAGTGAGGTTTTGAGAAATGCATAATCCATGAGAAATCCAGATAATTTGATACAGGAAAAACCTTCAATCCCATGAAAGAAATTTCAGAGGAGTCAAGTAATTGTTTAAAAGTTATTCCAAACAGTTTAAGTCATAAAAGGGTATATTTTTCTACTGATGGAGAAGGCCCCATTATTTCTACTAATAAGTAATGTTGTCAGCAATGAACTTTTAAAAAAACACAAAACGGTGGATAACATTTTTTCAGCAAGCATGTCGTGGAGGTGGCTTCATTCCACAGGTGATTTAAAGGCATGAGATCTGCTGAAAATCCATTGAATGTGCATGCCAGGGGCCTGCTTTACTTTTGAAAATGAGATTTGGGCTCCTTGGTCCTACAGACCTCTCAGGTGGAGATCGTCTCTTTAAATGTGCTGGTAAAGAACGAAAGAGGGGAAGACCTCAGGAGGAGGGTCAGTAACTGATCTTCCAAGTAGAGTTGAGTAAAACCCTCAGGCATATGCGTTGGAGGCTCCATCACATTTTATAAATAGTGGATTTTATAAATAATATTGAAATGCAGCTGTGATGTGGGTGATGGCAGCCACAGGTGAGTCCATTTTAACTGAAGATTGTGTACTGGCGAGAGCAATTGCAGCTCCTCCCCTGTAAGGCCTCAGTTAAGTGGATTTGTTACACCTGGAGCAGGAGGAGGGCTGTGGTTTAGGATGAAATGTGGCTGGAAGTAGGAGTGTGAGGTATGTGCTTACAGGACCAGGACTGCTTGAGGTGGGTAAGAAATGTTGTGGTGTCTGTGTGTCTTCCCTTTGTGTTTGTGTCTCCTACTTGTGCTGGGTCTGGGAAAGTCAGCACTTGCCGAGGGTCTGCCTGGGCAGTGGGGAGATGGGTGGGCACTGGGCTGCAGAGAGGGGAGGTGGTTTCCTGAGGTCGCAGGACAGCTCAGTACCAGAGGCAGGAGTTACCACCCTCCTTGGTCAAGGCAGGAAATGCAGGGGTGAAATTTAACTTGTAAATGTTCTAGAGACAAAGAGGTAAACCTCTAGAAAATAATCCATTTATATACTGTGGGGAGGCTCCATGGACAACGAATGACCTGCTTTATTGTGGAACAGAATAATGATTGCTCATCAAAGCCACTGGACACTTAACAATGTCAGTTTGATTTTTTTATTATAACTTTATTACTTTAGGCATTAACTTACTGTGCCTGGGAAAAGTTTTTCCTCTTCTTAGTTTGTGCTAGACTTTACACTTTATATACACACACACATATTATTCTCAGTCCATTAGTCATCTTTGAACTCATCATGACTTGTAAATGGGTGATGAAGCAAAGAATACCAAAATGTAACAAAGATGGAATGGGCATCTGCAACGTTTATTACTTTCAAGGAAGAGTTTAATAGGAAGATGTTGTTCTCTGATGTTTTAATACCTACTGGAAAAGTGCTAGAGCTACTATGGCTAGCTTGTGTATTTGTCTTTTCCTCTTTGTAAAATGTGTACTGGGTTTTGGGTGGATGGGTCTAGTTGTACCAACTACTGAGCAGCGAGTGGTGTATCTGCCTGTGTGCCTTGCTGGGGCTGGGGGAGGTGACCCGGGAGCTGCTGCTTCTCCAAAGTTTCAACTGCACAAAACAGCATAGGATCCCAAAAAGCCAAACCCTCAGTGATGGACAAAGGCTTGTTCCTCTGCTCAGTTTGTTCCCTGTGAATCCACTCCCAGCGCCTCTGATTATGCAGAGCTAGAAAAACCTGAGTAAATGTGCAGTGGGCAGTCACCAACATTGGAATAGCCTTGCTGCGAGGTCCTTGCCAGGCTCGTGCTCCTCATCCCTTTCTGTGGAGTTTCACTCTGTAAAATTGTGTAATAAAGCCATTGCCCCATAGATGGTTTTGCCCATCTTCTTCTGTTAAGCCTAAATATTTATTCAACCTTCTTCCATTGCGCATAACCTGTCTGTAATGGGGTTTCATTGGAGAAATAACTGACTGTCCTCCTTACATAATGTGCTAGGGAGGGACTGAGCGGGCAGGGCTGCACACTGGCTCTGCAGGGGACCCCGAGCATCGCAGCCATGGGCACGAGTAGGAGACTGTTTCATTGAATCTGCCACCACAGCCCTGGCCAGGCGGTTCCTGCTCACAAACAAGCTGTGTGTGTGTGTCTCTCTCTCAACAAGGGTTGCCAGTTTGGGGCTGGGTACCATCGTGACCACAGTGGCTTTCTTTTGTCACCTCTATGCTTTTGGTTTGGTCATGTGTGACAAACAAGCTTTGGCTGGTAGCAAGGTATGTTAAACATATGCCATGATGTGAATATTATTTCATTTAATAATTATTAAATTAATTCCCTTCTGAATGACTAAATGCCACATACACACTGTGCACAACTAGCCTCTCTAGTATTAATTGTGAAAATTTGTAAAAAAACATACTGTGTGTAGACATAGCAAGCGAACCCCAGAGGGAATGGTTCAAACTGGTGTGGGAACAATGTCCCAACAGTGCAAAAGGATGGTCATCTTTTTCCTCATTTATTTTTTAAGACAGCATCAGTGTAGTCTGCTCTCATACTCCTTTTGTGCTGTTAATTTGTCCCATTTTTGTTCTTCCAGCCTAAACTGTGTGGTGTAGTGATGGAGCAGAACTGTGAGAATGAGGGCAGAAAACACAAAAATGAGGTACCCTTCATAAGTCATATTTTCTCATTGATGCACAGTGTTGTTATGCTTTGTATTCTTAAAGCCCCAGTGGTGGAAATCTCTTTGCTGTGTTGCAGTCGAAGGCCATGTGATGCAGCATGGGGAGTAGCCAAGGTCCAGGGCAGCATGCTGCCTCGTAACAGCAGACCCAACTGCGGTTTCCGTCAATGAGAGATGCTGTTAGGTCAATTTAAAACCAGAGCCTTAAAGTCAGTGTAATTATGCAAATGTTGCCCTTGCTATTAGCACTTTTACCCTGATAGCATTAGCGTATATTTTACAAATGAAGTTACTGTCACATTTCATTATGCTGTTTACTGACCCATTGCTTTGGAGACAGTGTTCTCGCTCTCGGGTATCGGCCGTTCCTGCCACCGCGGTGTGTGAGCTCTCCCACAGGCTGAGTGACACAGCCCAGCAGAGACCTCTCTGGTCTCTGCTGGTGCTTCGTGTCACCTCTTTGGGGAGTTCTGTCAGTGTTCCGTACAAGTTGTGACTGCCCCAAAACATTTTTTTCTCCTCTTCTATTTCCCTGCAAATGCTACCCATTCTTCACTGAACTTCAGTCAGCCTGGTTTCTTTTCAGTCTTCAAAAAAGACCTTGGAGTATTTAATTATTAAACTCAAAACCAAGGAGTGTTTTGGGAAAGGTAGAGAGAAGCAGAGCAGGTGACTGAGATTCATTGGTTTAGCATTAGCCTAAAACTGCTTCCATTAATTGGAAGCTTTGCCATTAACTCATGGTGGAACGTGTGGCTATTAAAAAGAGCTGGTAAAAATCCCCCTGGGTTTTTATGCAGCGCAGCAGAACAGGGCTCTTGGAGAAAGGCCAAAAGAAAGAAAGGCCCAAACCAGTCCATGCATGGTGAGAATTATTAATATCTAGCAAAAAAGGAAAAATCAGCAAAAACTTGACAGCAGAAATCACTTGCAAAAATACTTGTGTATTTTGAGGTTACATGAGACAGATTTTATTTTTCTAGGTCTAAAAATTACAGTCTGGGACCTCTTATTATTAGATGCCCCTCTTAGTCTTGCAAGTTTCTCCCTGCCCTCTGATGTCCACAAATGTTGGATTTGGGGCGTGCCACAGGGGGAGCAGGGCTTCCAGTTCCCTGGAGTAAGACATTAACCTTCCTTGGAGGAGGCTGAGGTTCAGGTTTTGCTGATTTAGGGATTTTTTTTGGAGAGCCTTTCCCAGGATAGGTGATGGTAAATCTTGAAGGAGCATGTGGGCAGGCTGGTTTCTGCCTTCCTGGGGCCAGCTGCTCATTGCTCCCTTCGTGGGTCTGAGCAACATGCTGCTTGCAGCAAGCTGCTTTCCTCTGGTTTGGCCTTTTGCTCTTCTTTTCAGTTTCCTTAGAGGAATTGAACCTCTTGGAGGCTCTGCTGACACTGGTGGTGTTGTAAGGAGGGGAGACATGGTGAAGCTTCAAGTCTCGTTCGTAAATGAGTTTGGCACAGCAGAACCTGTCCGGGACTGCAGTGCTTTCACTGGGGCTGTCTCCAGGTGGTGTGGTGGGGTTTTTTTTTTCTTTGAAGAGATCTTGATTCAACTAATGCAGTTTTCACCTTAAACTCTGGTAAACTCTTGGTGTGTGCTCAACATTAGCTTGACTCAGGTTCACTTGCTATTGGACTTTTACAAGAGCTAATCAGTTTAAATGCATCTGCAGTTGGGTTTGGCATCAGTTCAATGAGGTCAATTTAAATTTGATTTCCTAAAGCTATTGCAGGGCTTCCTATATTGACAGGTCAAAGAATTATTGAACTCCAACTTAGTGACAGTCCTGTTTGCATCACAGCATCTTCATCGCTATGTTAGCACCCGAGCACTTCAGGAGCCCCTGTTAGAGTTTGTAAATCAGAAGGGAGGAATAAATGAAAGCGAAGAGTGATGTGAGTAACGGTCCCTTTCATGAATCCAGGCCATTGTTGAAAGCACATCAAGCTGTTGGTAGATAAATATTTTTCCGGAGACAAGAACAGAGAAGCATGTGACATTTCAATTACCAGTGTTCATATTTAAATGTAAATAAGTGGCTTCTTTACTCTATAATTCAACAAACCTTATAATTATGATCTTATGATATTTTCATAGCACTTGCAGCAACATATGGCACTTCAATAAGCAAACAAGGCAAGAAATGGAATTAAAAATTTCTGTGATGTTTGTTTGTGTATTTGTGGCTCTGTTATAACCCCTTTGTTTAAATACCTCATTTCTTAATTTAGCAGTTTATATAATTGGAATGAATTTACATGGAACAAAACTGAGCCTTGTGGTTAGGTTACTGCTTATGTCCTTAATCTGATGTAGGAATCTTCTGCTGGAAAAAACCCAGCTCCAAGAAACTCAATAGTGGTAAAAAGTACTGCCAAAGCCAAATGATCATTAAGGACTGCATGGGTCAGTGCCTTATTAGTGTAAATTATTTTAGCTTCTGCAAATCCTTCTGTGGAGAGCACCGTGCTGCTAGAGTTTCAGACTACGATCTGTGCGAAGGCTATAAAATATTGATTTGACTTGTAACATTTCTTGGTATCTATGACTTGGTTCACAAGACCTGTACAATATCAAGGCTTGAACTGGAGGGAATGCTCAGGCCCTGACCCGATTCAGTAAAATGGCTCTTAACTGCATTTTAATAATAACATACAGTAAGGCACATAGCAGCACCTGGGCTTACTGATCAATATGGAAAGTGTACTTGTATTTTATATCAAAAGATTTTGTTTATAATCTCCTTCCCTAGCCTTTGACCCTCATGCTGCTTTAGGTACAAGTTCCTGTTTTCAATACACTATGGAGAAGGGAAATGAAGCTGGGAGCTTGGTAGGCAACAGCTGTGTTGCAGTGGGTGTTTGTAGGGCACCGTGCTGTTCTCTGCTGGTGTCCTGGGGAGGCACCATCGGATCCGCCGTAGATAGCCATCGCTTGGAATTGTCTTGGAGTCTGTGCTGAGTTTGTTGCCTGTGCTGCTGTATGTGGCCCTCACTTGAGTGGCAGAATGCCAGAGCCAGCTGAAAGGCTACAGAAAACGAGTTGGCACTGGAAAAACATCCTCCTGCTTGTGGGGGTGGTTGGCAAGGGAAAAGCAGCAGTAGGGGCTTGCTCTGTACTAGATGGTCCGTAGTGGATTTTAGGAAAAGGGGGTGTTAGCTTCTGCAGCAGCAGAGCTGAGGAAAGCTGTCCTGCCACAACAGCGCACACCCTCACATCGTGCGTTCCCTTTGAATGCTGCTGGGTGACACTGCACAACAGCCAGGCGGGAGGTGTGTGCGCCTGCAGCGAGGGGTGGTCGCGCCAGCGTGGCTTCCAGCTGCTGTTGTCTAGAGGAGCCTTGTGTCCACGGAAGTACTTCCAGAGTTTTCGGGGCTTCTTAACTCTTATGCCCAATTTGGTTGCTGATGAGCAAAGAAATGGTAATTCAACTGAGTTGTGATTAAATAAATAAAAAGACAGGGAGGAAATCAAACTGTACCTTAAAAGGGAGTGCAACTACAATGAGACTTATATCACACAGTGTAAATGATTGGGATGGTATGATAAAATATTCACAGAGTCTCTTGAAGTACATGTTCCATAATATACATTTTAAAATAGCGTTGGGTGTTATTGGCTGAAAGCAATTTATCATTCACAGTGAATTTTAGATCTAGCTAGGCTCTTGCACTGAGCTAATGCTCAGTTTATTCCTTTTATACTCTGTATTTTGTAATATCCTCCAGAAATAAATCAACATTGCTATTCGAAGCTTTGAAGCCAATTCATGCCTGTGTAGCTCTTGATTTTTGGGAAGGGATGGGAGCCGAGGCTTTGAATGGGTCATTCCCTGCAAAGCACAGCACTCTGTGTTACGCTGAAGCACCGGCTCAAGGAAACTGGCTTTGCAGTTGCTGCTGTTTGTGTCAAGGCAAGTGTTGTACACAATATATGAAGTGTAGCGTAAATAATTTAACTAGCCTTTGAACATGGAAATAGAAACATGATAAAGTAGCAAAACATAACAGGTTTCCAGCCAAACACATCACTGACTAGTTAGCCTAGCTAAAACAAATGGATGTTTTTTCTCAAGTGAAACGGCTTTAAATGCGAGGAAAAGGCTGCAGAAAGCCCTGTTTGCAGATTAACGGCACCCTGGTTATTTGCAGCTGCAGGAACTTCCCCACTGGCATCTGAGCTGGGAGTGCACTTGGGAAAGAAGGAGGATGAGAGCGGGTGCAGTTGCGTGCGTGTTGAGGGGGAGTTACTGGCATCCGTGGCAAAGTCCCTGTTTGACCAAGGGATGATGCTTCAGCATGGCAATGGCACAAGTCGCAGGTCATGGGAGATCCCGTGTCAGAATTTGAGCTGGAATTGTTCCACTGATCTCAAGGCACTCTGGATCTGCTCATTCACCTCCAAAATTTAAGGATAATATTTTTTTCCCAAAATATACAGAACTAATTTCGTATCCCTGCCAAGTAGTATTGCTCCAGATGAATGCATCCCTTTGTGCTGCAGGCTCTCTGGAGTCTATGCCTCCACTTCCAATAGCACGTAGAAAGATAGATTTTAAAAGCCACTGCGCTGTCACACCAAGGATTTTCTTAAGTGAAAATCAGATTTCTGAATAAACCTGCAGGATGGACACTTGTGTGAGTTTGTGCCCGCCTGAGCGGGGAAGCTGATTGCAGGCAGAACTGCTGAACTGCCTTTTCAGAAAGGCAAGGAGCAGCCCTGGCAGGGCAGTTCTCTATTGAATCTCTCGTGGTTGAATTGTTGCAAGCTTGCGTTGTGTATTATCCTAAAAAAGCCTTAGGCACAAGATTATCTCTTCTTGCACATCTCCTTTTAGGCAGCAGCGGCAGTGTGTACGGAAGGCAAATTTGCTATTGGAACTATCAATAAAACATAGTTTGTCTGTTAAATTAGTAATCGTGAAAAAAGCTCCCAAGGTTTTTATCCCCCCCCTCCCCTCTCCCCCCTCCCCTTTCTTTTTTTTAATTATTACAAAGCCAGTTTTAAATCTTGCCGTAGGTGGAAATGTGCTCTCCCAAGACTGTTGATGCTAAAGGATCTGCAGGGTACCTGGGGGCCTTATTGTTGGCTAACGGTGTCAAGGGAGGTCTAAACTAAAACTTAATAATGATTAAGTTAAATGGCTTCAAGTACTATTTTGGGCTTGTTCAATCACAGATGCCCTTCCTGGGGGGCAGTTTTGAGCTAGCTGAGAGTGGTGAGTGTGGGTTGGGAGGCATGAAGGTGGGAAGTGATGATGTTTTTATCCGTCTTTTTGTTTGCTGTTGTGACAACAAAACTCGGAGCAGCCTTCTGCTATACTAGTTTACACGGTTTTGTGATTAGGGCGGAAACTTTGTTATGAAGCTAATTCTTAATGTGATTCCTTCTCTGGAAAAATGAAAGTCATAATATGTTTCCGTTTGAAGCAGCATCTTCTGCAATGTTGGGTAAAGGTTGGGGACAGTTTTAAAAAATTATACTTTAAACATGTTGGGGTGTGTGTGTTGGGCTTTTTTCTTTTTGAAATTAATTTTAATACTTCTGGGCTTATTTTTAACTCCTGGAAAGCTTGGCCTAGAAACTAGATTTGTTTTGTTTGGCTGGGCTTACTGAGAGTAAGGATGCCTGGCTGTATTTTGGAGGGAAATATGAGGATTAAAGACCTGTTTTGGTGTGTAAAAATTACCATTTATGATCTAAATGGTTAGAAATGGAAATAGAGTAGTTTCTGGCTCAGTTTCCCGGAGTCAAATGAGCTGAGAGGAGGAAGAAGGGTGCAGGAGAGGCACCTGGGAAGGAAAATGAGGCATGGAAGGGCTGTAGGGGAGGTAGTTCAGGAGGTGGCATCGCTTAAATATGGACCTTGGGAAGCTGCAAGTCTGGTATGTCAGTCTGTCCTTCATGTATGCACTGTTTGATTACACTTTCTTAGTTAAAACTACTGGATATGAAGCAGAACAGCACAGCAGTATGTAGGTGTAGACCAAGCGATGCCACCAAGGCCTGCTCATCTTGCACCGTCACGCCTCAGGCCGATTCAACAATGAGGATCTTGGGATCCTGTTGCAGTCATGGACCTCCTGAGCTTTAACACATTCCAAGGAGAAGCTCTTCTGCCTTTTGCATGACCAGCATGGCCTTGTTATAACTAGTCCCAGAGGACTTAGCAGAGAGTAAACCAAATACTGCCTACAGAGAAAACTTCAGGCATCCTATTGATTTGGCCCATGATATTATATGTGTATTTATTTGCAAGCAAAGATATACAGAAACATTAGAGCTCTGTTTTAATACAAACTCAGCTGTTTGCTGATCAGCAGTGACTATTTAAATTGACCAATCTACCTCACCCTGGCTGGAGATCAAGGGATCAGCACTTAATTTCATTCCCTCAATAAAGATTTTTTTTATATATATAGATAGATATATCTCCACATGGAAATATCAGAACATGAAAGGTTAAATCAATATGGAGTTTTACATTGCTTAAAGGGCATTTGCATCAAAGCAGCCATGAATGCAATTCACTTGTTTAATGAATTTTTTATGCTTATTTAATGAATTTCACAAAGGTTTGGTGTTTTTCATAAAATGGATAAGGACTTCCAGTTTTATGAAATAATAAAAATGGAACTGAAGTTATGAAATGAGCAATCTCATTAGTTAGGCATGATATATTCATATGAAAGTGTACATGTTTCTGAATTATTGCAAGCAGCTCTATTGCTCAAACTGTAACTTGTTATAATAGTATTGCAAATATGCCTTTAGTTAAAATATCAGAAAGTGACAGACAGAAATTAGATTTTGATTGCTAATAATGATTTAATTAATACTTACTGTATTTAGCATACTATGAATGCGTTTGTTCTTTCAAAAGTGTATGCTTGTATTCTTCATTGGTAGATAGCTAGTGAAATGCAGCACTATTCCTAGCCCCTTTTTGCTAGAATTCAATCTTAATTTTGTGTTCGTAGAGCTTTATCATCAGGTTTATTATCCTGATGAACAGAGGAAGATATTATGGTCTGCCAGTAGTATGAATATGCCTTATTTTGCACCTTGGTGCTTCTGTAATCTAATGTACATTTGGAATTCCATCATCTTGCTAAAAAGTTCTCCCAACTTGATGGCACTTTAGGAGCAAGAGGAGATTGTGTGAGCATCTGTTACTTAAATAACTTGTCTGGGTGACTTCACACCATGCTGTTGCTTGCTGGTGGGATGCTGTGCTCCTCTCCAGCAGGAACAGCAGCAAGGCTGCTACTTGCCCTCCTGTTTGGAAAGGACAGATGGATGTAGTCATTATGCCTTATTAAATCGTGTGTTTGAAAGCTGCTGTCCTGCTTTTGAGCGCACAATGTTACCTTTGAGTTCAGTGGGGCTGCTGGTGGGCACCAAAGCACAAGCCTGGTCTGAGGCGATGCTGCGTGCTGACTGATTCCTGTTGAGTTCTGTGTGTCTCCAGGCTCCCTGGCTGGCTGTGTCCCACCACACCAGTTAGGAGATGGACCCCAGTACCATTCATCAGCCTAGGTATTTGCATTGTGCTAGGGTTACGGGTGATTCCTGAGTGCATTTCCTTCATCCTTTCCCTCTTGTTCTGTTACAGCCAAATCTTTCCCTTTCCTTTCTGATATTTTGGAATGACTTACAAGTCCCCTATCCAAAACAGCCTTTCCAACATGTCATAACCACAGCATTATAATCATAGAATCATAGAATAGTTTGGGTTGGAAGGGGCCTTAAAGATCATCTAGTTCCAACCCCCAGTAATAATTACACCCAGTGAAGCAGCTCCAAGTGCAGTAAAGAAATCCCACTGCCCAGACCTGCTGGTTTTACAGCCCTCATGTTCTGCCAAGGCAGCAGGCAAAAATATTCCAGTAATAAGAGATAAAGTGGGACTTTCAAAATTAATGATCTTGCCTTATTAGATGTCTGCTGTGCTATACTCATAGGTAATCTTGTTAAATAGATACATTAAGACACAACAAGGCAAGGCAACAGGATAACGGTCCATCATTAGTGGCTGTTAGAGGAAAAAGAGGTATGCAAGGTGTTTTGCCCACGAAGTGTCGTTATCCTGCTCCTTGACATGTTTGGAAGCTGCCTTGTGCTTGCACAGTTATCCAAATAAGATACTTAATGGAACACCAACAACATTTACCTCTGCTGCTGCTCCGCCAGCCCCCACAGGGTGTAAGCATGCCAGCGGAGCCGGTGCTGTGCCTCTGCCACGGCACAGCAGGGCTGTTGGGCTGAGCAGCTCCAGCCTCCGGACCCCGGCAGTGGTGCTGGGGAGGGAATGCCTTCTCTGGCAGAGCCCCTGCTGAGCATCACAGTCCCCAGACTGCTTGCTCTGGGAGGCTTGTGCTACTGGGATGACTTAGGATGGGTTTGCACAATGCGATTTTTGTTTCTGTTATGCCTCAGGCATGCAAATATTGGTGTATTTATTCTTAGAGATCAAATTCAACGATAGGTATTTTGCACCTTTAAGACTTTAAAGAAGGAGTTGGGGCTCTGTGTACTCACACACGGGTAACATCGCTTCACAGGGCAGGTACGTGTAATCCAACATCCTCCAGCTGGGGAGGCTGCTGGACTGCCCAGAGCATGGCAGGTCCTGCCCCCTCCCTCTCCTGGGCTCCCTTCACAGACTGTGTCCTTGCAGACTGGAGAAGAACCGGTGTTCTGCCCCTGAAGACAGAAGTGTTCTATGAAAGCAGCAGACGTGTGGCGGCGTTAGGCGATTTTTCCCTGTATCGCGCAGCACGTGTACTTGAGCCAGGCTTGGTACCAAGGACTCCTGAGGCCGCAGCAGTGCCTTGACCAATGATCTGGGTTTGGGGAGGCTCGGGAACCCTCCTGGAGCTCAGCCAGCCTAATTACAGTGCACCCATTGTGGGCAACAGTACCTGAGAGTTTCATAGCGTTGCACCAGATTTAATAACTAGCTGGTGTTTAATTTGTGGCATGAAATAACATTTCTTATTATATCTAACATAAATATTTACTGGAGAGATTCAACTAAAAAAAGAAACATTTGCTTGCCTTCAAAGCCTATCAATTTCTCATCTGTGGCTGACAAAGAAAGCTTTGAGTCCTTAAATTTAGTTCTAAAAATTAAATTACAATTTTCAACACTAAAGCTTCTGTGATTCCAGACACTTTTCCCTTCCTTTTATTGTGTTTGACAGCAACTAGACTCTCAAGGTAAGTGGTGGAGTGTAGTCCTATGTAAATTTAAAGCATAAAATGAAAACTGGGGGGAAGAAAAACATTTAAGGTAGGAAATTAGAGCAGTTACTGAGTTCCACACTATGGTTAATGAGTGTGCAGAAAGAAAACATCTTCTTGGCCTAGTGAGCTGGAGCATTACAACTGTTGCAACACTTCTTCTGTTTTTAGAAGGAAATAAGTAATAACCCCGACACATGGGAAGTCTTCAGTTTGCATTTTTTAATGCCTCAGGGGAGTGCAGTGTTTCTGGTTTAGAATCTGTTAAAATTTTCTTTAAAAGGCAGGTTTTGTTCTGAAACCAAAACAAAAATTAACATATTAAGCATATCTGTAGGTCAGGAGTGTATGGGAGAGGGCTTGGCTGTTTCACCAGGACATGGCTTTTTCAGAATTGCTCAGCTGAGGTTGTAAGCTGTGGAGGGAAGACCGAAAATTACTGTCCCTTACTGAAACAAATTCAATGTATTCAGGATACTGTGCTGCCCTGGGTATAATTAAAACAACGCTGTAATTGTGTGAGGGTGGAGAGGGGGCTGTGTGCAGGTTCTCAGGTTGGGGGTGCTTTGCCATCCTGCTGGGGAGGGGAGGCTGGGATGGGATGGTGCACTCAGTTGAACCCTCTCACCATTCACTTACTCAGCCAGAGGTTTTAAATGTTACCCCTCAGCCTGGGAGCAGAGGAGGGAAAGACACATTTAAAGCTCATCACAGGTGAGCTGTAGCATCCTATTGAAAGCCCTTTTCTCTGCATTGCTGGTAAGCTCGTGCTGTCCTCATGGCTGTACTTTAACTGGCCTTTTCCCATGTGCGATTGGCAGTAAAATATCTGGGCTAAATTGTCCTATGTTGGACTGAGTCTGCAGATAACTGTAAGTGATTGGGTTTTTAAGGTATGTGGCACAATGTTGTGCTGCTGAAAGGTATCTGAAATTGCTGTGAATACATCACTGTGGTTACAGCCAAGATATAGGGCCAGAATTAATAAACATTGCTTCTCCCTGGGGCTAATTAGCTGGTGGGGGCTATCCAGCTAACACAGCTTTGCAGCTTCTAGTGTCTTACAGAGCTTCTTACAGGTATGGTACCTAGTTTTGCATGCTGCTGCACTGAGCAGTTTAGGAATACTCTTGCACGCCTCACGTGCTATTTAAAAATCCCTTTCATGCAAAGATTGAATGAAGTGTTTTCATCTCCTGATGCACTTACTGAGCAAGCTGTTGAAAGGTGTGAGCAAGTTGATCAATATTTTATCTTTTCCTGGCTAATAAGTTCATTATTATTGGCACATTGTGGCTGGCTTCCTTCAGTATGACAAATGAACATCCGAAACTAAAGTAATTGGGGCTTTTTAACGATGCTTTCATTGGGAAATATCTCAAGGCCAGGCTGGGGTTTATGGTCAAATATGGGAGAGGATGTTGAGGCTCTACTAGGGGTAAATAATGTGTGCCAGGGCAAGACCCCCAGTCCAGGCCCTCTCCCTGCTGGGAGGAGCCAGGTTGTGAGCGTGGGCAGCTTGTGTGCCTAAGGCGTGATTCCTCAAGTTGCCTGGGCTCAGTTGCTCCTCTTCTCTCTTTTGGCCAGAATTTTCAGTTGGGTCCTGAAGCTAAATGGTTGGCTGGAACTGTAATGTTCTGTACAACAGACGGCTTGTGCCCAGCCGGCATCAAACCCCTGTCCCCTCCCTCTACAGCCTACCCTGGAATCTTTCTGCTGGGAGCAGGAGCAGCAAGGCTTTCTTGTTGCCCTGCATGGCTGGGAGCAATCCTGTTTGTGTCCTGCCCCTTGCTACCTCTCGGATTTAAAAGCTGCTCTGAAGTTTGCATTAACTTTTTTATTTCCCAGAGATGTGGAGCTTACAACTAAATGGTTCAAATCTGGATCAAGATTAAATAATTTGGGTCAGGGCATAGTCTCAGATGCCCTCCAGGAAACACAGTCAGTGGTTAACCTAATCAGCTCCTGTAATTCCACCAATTCAGCTGAAACAGCGTTTCTCCAGCAGAAGGAAACCTGAAGCTTAATAGCAAGCATCCTGATTTTTTTAACTGTGCTTGAGAAGAGTTTTGACTCTGGTAATCAGAGCCAAACCCAGAAGCAGTGTCGGGGCATGGGTTAGTGCAGATGCTCAGCAGCTGGGTCCAGGTGCTTTGTAGGTGTTGTGATGCCTCTTGCTTAGTATTGTGTAATACTTAAGAGTGATCGTTTGGTCTAGAGTTGTTCAGAAATTGTATTGCTGATTTAAAAAGTAGTATGTGAACAAGTTTGCAAACTAAACTAAACTGAATCAAAACCTTCACTGGTTGTCAAGGAATTTTGTTTTTAATTTCGTATGTACACGTACGTAATATTTGCAAAAGCTTTTTAATGCCTCCTGAGCTTGCAGCCTTCCTAGACAGGACTCTGATCCATAAAGACTTGCCCTCTGTAAAACAGTGGCCTCACTGAGCTCCCGCCTGCAGAAGTGTTAGGGAAACCTGTATGCCGAAACAGCAGCTTTTTGCCTGATGATGCCATTTTATTTGATCAACTCCAAAAGCCGTAAGACACACTTGAGGGGAGATCACCAGAGGGATTGGGTATCTACTTCCACGTTTGTCTTTGAAACTCTTCCTTGTCCTTGTGTGTCTTTTTTTCTTCTTCTCATATCACTCCACATGCACCTTCTGAAAAAAGCTACTGGGTAAAGGCATAAGCCAGCTTGTTTTGGGAGGCTGGGGTGACCCCGGCTGCATATGAACCGTGCCGCTGGCAGTGAGTGGCTCTCTGCCTCCTCCAGTGCCATGGTCCAACGCAGCCCCTGCGGCCCCTCGCTGAGAGGCATTTGTAAGGAACATTTTTCCATTTGCAGTGAGCAGGCTCCTGGTTGCATCCAGTGCCTGCTGAAGTAAAAGTCCAGTGGGGCCCCAAATGTCAAGCTCTTAGGGCTGCTACATATTTCTCTGCTTGGAGAACAGGCCGAGTGTTTGCAACTTTAGAATGTAAAATGTAAAAGCACTTGGTTGTCACATGCCATTAGCTTTTTAAAGCATGACATCTTAGGAAATGCTTCATCGTAATCCTCTAAATGAAGAAATCTGAAGTGAACTTCAAACTGTTTGTTCAGTTTGGGTATCACGTTACAGGGTCAGATCGTGAACTCGGTTGTACCTACTCTCAAATTGGTTTAAACTGCAGTCAGACAGTTCAAGTCCTGAAAAATCAACTGTCACATTTTCTTTACTTTTCATTTACAAGTAAAACCTAGGAGCAATGCCTACGTGGCAAAGCTTGTCCAGATGCTCTTTTCCCTGAGACACGTTTTGCTCAGCATCACTGTTGGTTCAGCTTTATCATCTACTTGAGTTTGCTTTCCTCTTCCTGCAGCCAGATGAGCAATGGGAAAAGCTGCACTGCAAGTATATATGTTGGCTGCACTGGCTTTTATTGCTGCATCTAGTTGTATTTCACCCCATAAGAAAAGCCTGGGTCTGTGATGCGGCATGAAGCAGAAAGTCATCGTGATGTGCCTGGTTTTGTTCCCCAGTAGTATTTTAGTTGTCTTGGTCTGTTAAGTGCTCCAGCGGAAGACGTGTATGGTATGTGAGGACTGGCAGTCGTGGGTCACCAAGGCAGCCAGTGAAAACAGCTTGTAGTCATCCTGATAGGAAACTGTTCCACTAACGAGAGCATGAAAACAGAAATTGCACAGTATTGTGTGGAACAAAGTTTATTCAACTGTGATGCTCCAAGGTCCTATTAAACTGTCAGTTTGGTCTGCTTTGTCCTTGATTTTGCTCCACCAAAATTTAACATGGTTTCAGTTCTCAAAGCCAAACCCTTCCAAACTGACCTCTGTCTCCACCCAGGTTAATGCCCTTCAGACAGATTTTTGTTACTTCAAGATGTCATGATTGTGTCTCTGGTCAGTTGTTCTTCATTACTTGTTTATTATATCTTTTAGCATCACATTCCATATTCATCCCTCTAACTCCAGGGGGCTAATTTGCCTCTGATGTTTGATAAGAAAGAGGGTGTATGTGTTTGTGGACTGATAGCTGTGCAGTTAGCCATCCCTAATGTTATTCAAATGAAATCTAGGGCTGGGTGAGAGTCTTTGTGCAGATGCATTCATATCAATCCTTGTGAAGAAAGCGCAGATACTAGTGGACCTGCCAGTGAATTTCACGATGGTGATAGTAACAAGAAATGCATGAGGGCTGGTGATCAGGGATAGAATTTGTTCTTCAGAAGCTTTGAATAGTTGAGTATTGTATCTACTTTATAAAAAGACTCTGCCTATTACCTGTTTGATGTGGGGAAAACATTTCCATTAAAGAATGTCATCAGGGTATTTTTTCTTAATTTCCATGTTATTCCTCTCCAATTTATTTCAAAATACGATTATTGATATTTGCTTGTTAGATTGCTTCCCACACTGTCCTGAGCAGTGTGGCCTTCTCTTTCCTTGAAGACTCCTAATGTGAGTGTAAACCAGGCTGCCGTTTGATCAGGCTCCTTACCAGCTAGCACAGGTCTGCCTTGTGTGTACCATCCTGCTCCTCCTTAGCTTGTGCCATAGCATCCTGCTGGAGCTGAGCCTCTTGTAATCCATCTTCATAAGATGAAGATCCCCTTAAAAGGGGAAAGAGGCAGAGACCACCACATCTCACTAGATCAGTAATAGCACTAAGCGATGTGCAATGGGTGTGACTGAGAATCGTCTGCTTTTGCTTGTTTTCAGTATTGGACACCAAGGGATGAGCGAAGGGATAAAGAGAACTATGAATCGTTAAGAGGTTTGCCTTAAATTTGTCAATCCCTTGTACGACATCTGCATGTCGTTTTGCTTCCTTCCCCGCCACTTTAGAGCGTGCTGGATCAGCGAGGAACAGATAGCTCAGTTCATAAAGCAGCGCTTCTGTAAACTATACACAGTCGGGGAATGTGCTTCTGGTGGATTTGTTCCATGAGATGCAAGGGAAGGATTCATGAATACATAAAATAACAGCCTAATCAAAGAAATAAACAAGAACAAGTCTGTAATCTTCACAAAATTGGGGGAAAAAAGTGCTTCTGATGGACTTGCTCCTACTGTTTTCTTTGTAGCTGTTTCCAGAGCTCAGACCATCTGTTCCTTGTTGTAGGTTGTTAAGTGAAATGTGCTGCCAATACAAATAGCTCCGCTTGATGTTTGTTTGCATAAATTGTTTTGAAAGCTTCATGACGAATTTTAAGGATTACTTACAGGGGTAGGACTCTGTGGAGGAGGAAATATAAATTTGATGATGCATGTTGGAATCCATTAATTTGTTTGGAATTTATTAGAAAAGCGAATATCCTATGCATTTGTTGAAGGGGGGAGGGAAACAATTTCATCTTGAGCCCAGAAAGTTATAGTGACAATATTTTAACTTGGCCACATCACAGTAAATGTGAGCAATCTGCCTTCCCATTTTTCTGAGCTTCGTTGCTTTTACTTACCCAACCAAACTGTTCGGTATTTCGAACAGAATTAGAAAGCAGTGAAATCTTGCTGGGTTTTGTCTGCTTTAGCGGTCTCAGAATCATTTCTTTCAACCTCTTGGATATTGGACAGTTGTGTGGGATCAGTGGCCTTGAAACGAGTGACAAGTGGGGTGAGTGAAGGGGGATTACACGTGGCTGCTATCGATTACGTGGCGTACTGTGACTTGAGGACTCGCCTTGGATCGGCAACAGTGCTGTGCCACATGCGCGATGTGATTCCTGCTCCCCAAAACTGGGTGATAGAAGGTGAAGGAGAAAATGGGTGAGAGGAAAGAGAAGGGATTTGATTGAAGCCATTTAAGTTGGTGGCAGAGCTTGTGTAGCCAGACTTCACTCTCCTGGCCTGCATGGCCCTGCCTGGCAGGGGAAGGTTTGCGAGCAGTGGGTGTGGAGCAGGTTGCACAGGAGCAACTCTTTCCTTGCAGTTGTGTACCTCCTCTTAGCCTTACTGTTTGGGAGCTGTGCGTAGCTGAAAATCAAACACTTTCCTTCCTTCCCATCAGACCTTTGAATCTGGACTGTGAATGACTGGGCAGTTCCTCTCGTCTCTCCAACCCTGTGCATTAAACACACAACCGCGCGCACGCGTGCTCCTTTGCTGCTCATCACCGCTTCGCAGTGGTAATTCTCCATTTTTAAGTGAATTGACCTGGCTGCTTTCATCTTCAGGTAATGCAGCCCCAGTTTATAATTCAGACCAGGAGCTTATGGAGATTTAGAAGGAGGCCCAGAGCTTTGCTTTACTGTGCCAGTTAAAGCATTTATACTGATGACAGTTAAATTGTTGAGGGCTCTGTTATTCATTTACATCACAGACACTAAGGTCCTCTGACGACCTACTGCAAATGTAAGCCAGATGTACCTAAACATATCTATTGTACATTTTACTTCATTTCAAACACTTCTCCTGACTTTCAACTCAAACCTTCTGTCTGTCTTGTCATGCTACAGTGTTTAATGATATTTTATTGCATTAGTTCACAAAACCCTTGAGTTTTTCAGTTGTCCTAAGCTAATGGACTGGATCTGTACCCATTTGCTAATACAAGATCTTTTTTAGTAGGTAGCAAAGCTATTAAACATAAATCAAGGTTTCCGATAAAATATTAGGTTTCTGCTGCATCTTACAAAAGGATACTCTGCAGTTTTACCTGATTATTATATCTTACAAGCTATAGTTAAGCTTGTTTGGGGATTTACTGCATTCCATACCCAGTAATTTCATACAAATCCATAATAATTATTTTGTATGTTCCTTTCATTTAGCTCATAAAAGAAACCACATAGTTTGCTAGCTGTAGAAACGAGAGCCATCCCCTATTATTTCCTTTAGAAAGATGCACCAAGAACCTTTTTTAAAAAAGGTATTTCTTCACTACTTAACCTGTGTGACAAAAATCAAGCAGTAAGGAGATATCCTGCCTTGCTAAGGCAGAGCTAGCCTGGCTCGCTACAGGGGGAGAAGCAACGCTTTGCTGAGCACCAAAATCTTTACATATTCTTTTGAAAACCAGGTTACAATTGTTTAAGCTTTGGGGAGATTTATAGTCCTATTGTCATACCTTCAGGAGTGAACAGGTGTCTCCTGGTCACCTTTGGAGCCAGGACTCTTCCTTTTGGAAGAAAAGGTTGTTGATTTGGCATGTTCTGTGGTCCTGGCTATGGAAAGCACTCGAGTGCAGGCTTGGCTTAGCGTGGTTCTTGGGACATCCTTCCACAGTGTCTCCACTCCCTGCTGCTATTTTTAAGTACATGTTGAAGTCCTTCTGAAGCAAATATGATTATAGTTAGGCTGTACTCAAGTATTGCTCTTGATAGGAAGGCAGTGAAGGGTACACCTCAGGGCATATGCTTTCTTCGAGTGGGATGCAAAGCATGTAATCGCACTCTTATTTTGTATTATAGCAAGCTAAGAAATATCCATCGCAACTTGATCTCATCCATACCGGTGTAAATCTGGGCAAGCTTTAGAAAACCTCTTGGAGTTGGTTTAGAATTATGCACTGTGAAATGGAGCTCAGTGTGGCTTGTTTCTTGGCCAGAAGGTAGATAGAGCTGACTGGAGCTGGTTGGGAACTTCTGATAAAAGATCGCTCTGGGAATGCTGATGCGACAAAATAAAGATTTAATGAAAGTGGGTTTGTCTGATGAGAATGTCTGGGGTCTAAGATAAGGGAGAGAGCAAGATGGGGCCGTTCACCCAAAATAGCCATAAGGATGCCCCCAGGGATACAGGAGTCCTGGGTTCACCTTCCCCCTGTGGGATTCAGAAAAACCTAGTCTCTCGCGACTCAGGCTTGTGGTCAGGCTTGTGGTTATAATGGGGCAAATGTGTCAATTCTGGGGATGGAAGGATGAAATGTTTTGAAGCTTTGTACTGGAATGCAGTGCAGAGAGAAAACCAGTTTAGAAACCTCAAACATTTCCTTGTGAAACAGGGTTCTTGTACGGAAGTAGTGGCTTGCAGTAAGCCTGTCTTTTCTGTCTTCAGGCTTCAGTTTATGCTGGTTTTGAGGCGATGTTACCAGCACTGTAATTCTTGTATGCATCTGCAATCTGTAATTCTTGTGTTCGTCTGGTGTGCTCTGAGCAGCACAGCGTATTAAAATGAGAACTCCAAGGAGTTGATCTACAGTGCTGTTACAGAGCAGCAAGAAGACAACCACACTTAGGTTCGTGAAACCTACGCCAGTTTTGCAGACCAAGTTTAGTCTGATGTTTGCGTTTGGGTAGGTTTTTGCTGAATAAGCTTGCAAATGCACCTACGTGCTGGTTGGAGCCAAGCTAGTGATATCAGATGCCTTTATACTGGGTGATAATGCCAGGGTGACCTTACAGAGGCTGTTTCTCCAAAGAAAAACAGTGTTAGGTGTTGACTGTACGCTATCACTTGAAATACAGTGCTGTCTAAACACATGGGACGTGTCATCCAGTGTTACTGAAATACAGAAGCAAGCTCAGTATGTTTGCTGATCAGCGGATACAAGTGGCTTTTCTTCCAACGTTTCCTCAACCAAACGCCCCCACCCTAGCTGCACAAGTGAACCACTAGAAACAACGCGGCCAGAAACGTGAGGGTCGTGACGGGAACATAGAAGATGCAGAACTGTGGCAGCTGAAGGTGCCTGGCGGGTACCGGTGCAGGGCGTTGGGCTGGGGTTTGGTGCAGGGCATCTCCTGCCACCCTGGGCTTCAGGACCCTTCCCCTCGGGAGCTGCTGCCCCCGGCCCGCGCCGGCTCCGGGGATGGCCCGGCTCTCCACTGGATGTCAGTGTTCCCCAGGAATGCGGCTGCCCATGCGCTTCTCCGGCGGCAAGAAAAAGGCACGAGAGGTTGGGAAAACTGAAGGAAATTAAAGAACAAAACATGCTTGACTCTTCGGGAAAGCCGTTCACAAACAAGTTTTGTGACTGTGCAAAGCAGCCTTAATTACAAGGCAAACCTCGGCAGGAAGATCGCACTTGCGCTAAAAGACATCTTACGTGGCTTCCGGGCTCCTGCGCCAAAGAGTTGGATTTGGTTTCAGAAAACACAAATGAACATTCTTCACTCATCTCCCCACAGTCTTGATATTTTGATACGCAGTGAAGTGAGTGATTCGTTTTTGTCTCTGACAGTTTTTCTGTTTTCAATGGCCACAAAAAGATATTTTTTTCAAATCGGTGAAAGCGTGAGCGTGTCACTAAATGATTGATTGCTTGCTGGGTCTTCAGCCTTTGATAATTAAGCTTAACACAATGTCTCCTCTTCACTAGAGAATGGTATTGTGCTAGATTCAAACGACACATGAAAAATTGAAATCAGAAAATAAAAACCTTTTAAAAACCAACTGCTCCCATCTGTTGTGCAGTTCAGAAGGGAATGGAACGGTGGAAGAGGCACGGAGCGTGGAAAACAGGAGGAGTGGTGAGCTTCTCCAAAGGCTCCACTTTCCACGCTCACAGAAGTGCTACCTCTTTGTGACGTTCTTGTGTCTGGGTGGTTTTTTTTCTTTTTTTTTTTCCCCCACTAAAATAAATTGACAAAGAGGGAATTTCAACAAGGATTTTTCTGAACAACCAAGTGGGATTTGTAGCAAGTGTCCAGCTGCGTTTTTACAGACTCTAGCTGAGAAGGTGTTGAGTGTGAAGATGTAGTTCTGTATCTGTCAGAACATGTTGCTCCTTGACAAAAGGGCACATGTCTAAATGGAAGTCCAGAAGATGTTTCTGGCCATGATACGGAGTATATTTGAGGGCCCTCTCACCAATTCAGAAAAAACACCCCTAAACCTGACATGCATTTTCATCTCAAGCTTGCTCAGCAATATTGACGAGCCTTGTGTGCGTTGGCAAAATGGCTTTTCCCAGGCTGTAACAAGGTTGGTTCCTTCAGTCAGACTTCAAGGTTTCGGCTGGAGTTTTTATCCTAAAAAAAAAAAAAAAGACACAAATGTGTGAGAGCCCTGGTTGACATGACAATAGTAGGGGAGCACCAGGGCTGAATGTCCCTGTGCTTTGAGTTACAGATGTCTGGCCCTCTGATCTCAAAAGAATAGCCGTGCATCAGGACCAGGGTTTGACTTCACAAAACCTCGAAGACAGAAGTCACCATACATCTCGTGGGAAGCTTTACTTTGATAAAGACTTTCAACCTGTTATTTAGTTCAGTTTAGACTGTCAACCCAAGCTAAGGATGTAATTTTTTGCATTACCAAGCCATTTGCAGAGGAATGAGCCCCTGCCCCAGGGACAGGAGTGACCAGCAGGGACAAACCAAGCCATGAACTGACCTTGCTGGACGTCACCATGACAGAGGTGGTGTGTGTGCAGGGAGAGGTGCTGAGTGACTCTGAAGGGTAGGTAAAGTTGGGGTCTGACTGTCCCACATGCCTGTGGCTTTCCAGAGATGTTTGTCTACACCTGGTGTTGATTCTTATTGCGATACTTAGTTGTGCACAACACAGCGTTGATGTAAAGCTGTGCTGGAGTAATGTGCTGATAGGGATTACGCGCTTTCTCCTGGAAGTGACCTGTGCTTGATGTACAGCAGTGAGCCTGGGTCATTAATTCTCTTTATATTTTGGGACAAAACATATGAATCTCACTTGTTACTGTTTAAGGAGGTGAGAGGGCAACTGCCTTTATCCAAAAAACATGCTGAACACTGAGACTGGTATCCAGCTCTGATTCAAGAAAGGGATTCTGGACAAAATTAGATATACCTGGACAAAACTTTTTTTGACCAAAATAGCTGAGGTTGCTTCTCAGTCTGAGAATCCAGAAAGTCAGTAAACCATTTTCCTCTTCCTGTTGTTTGAAGGTCTAACTGTTCTAGGTCTGCACCCTCTGAGGTCCTGGAAGACTGAACCAGAGAGATTGACTGATAAACATTTCTGAAAAAATTGGGTTATTTTACACTACTCCTTAAGGTTGTTAGTGCTGTCCAAGTTAAGCTCCTGTCTTGTTTTCTGTAAACTCTTATGAACAGAGTTAAAGGCCAAATGGAAATGTCTGCTCCACGTTTTTATTTCTCACTTTATTTGTTGCTCTGTTTGCCTTCTTAAACTGTCATAATGTAGTGGGTCAGGAGTTACGGTGTTTAATGTCTGATGAATGCACGCAAACAGAACTAAGTAAATGGGTCACTGTGTTAGGTTGGTTTCTCTCCATTGAATTAAAGCAGCCTGTGCGTGCGTGACCTGTGATAAATTTCAGCAGTGGCCATGGTGTTAAAGGTAGGATCACACAACAGTTGCAGGTTGCAGTCTGTATGGTCATTGTGACATATAGATAAGATGCAAAGTTGTTGGATTAGCTCCCTTTAGTTTTATACATTGAATTATCATATGCAAGCAAAAGAAAATGGCTAACACCATAGATATAAGAAGCGAGATGCTTGCCTGTAGCTTTAGGAATGGATTGTCTGACTGACACTTAAGGTGACTTTTGTAGATTGCTGAAATATTTCCTGAATTGGATACAGCTGGGGAACTGTCTGACAGGAAGCTGAAAACTGTCCTGTCCTGTACTGACTGTAGTCAAACATGCTGAGAATCTCCCCCCTCTTCCTTCTTCCCCAACTTTGAGGTGCCAGATACGTATAAAGCTCTGAATGTGCCAGACCTGAAGGGATATAAACCTGATGAACTATGCTGTATTCACTAAATTCTATTAACATGTTGAAGGATCAAACCCTGAAGGAGCGGATTGATGGTGCCTGACTGACTGCCGGAATGGCTGCAGCACTCTGCCTGCTGAGAAGCCAGGCCGCAGAAATCCCGCCTATCTTACATCAAGGGGGAATCGGCATCTGGGCTGTTAATTTTGTATGTGATTCTTTGTAAAATGTAATCTCTACCATTCATTCCTACAGTGTGTTTTCTTTCCTTGTGACCATCACACAGTGTTTATTTGATCATGCGGAGAACCCACATCTTATCTGGGCTTCTAACTTTTTCCTTTTGAAAGAGATAACGGAGGGAGGGGGGTCAGAGTGGGGAGGGAGAGTGGTATTGTGGATAAATATCCTATTTGCATCTGCACAGTTAGTCACAGTTGTATATTAAAGCTCCTGTTCTTTTCAGCAGCCTTTACAATATGAGACTGAAATTCTGTTTAATTTTTACTGAAGCTGTAGTTTTTGGCTTTTTTTCCTCCAAGAAAGATACTCATGTTGCTCCGCACAGGGAGGTTTACCAAGTTCAGGCAGTGCATACATGAATTAGAAACAAATAGGCTTAATTTCCTAAGGTCTTACAGGACTGTTAATGGTTAAGCCTTGCTAAAAGATTGTGCTTTCTTCCTTTACCAGTTCTCTCCCCTTCATCTGGAGCAACAACATTTTTACTTCATACAGTCACTAGAGGAAAAAAAAAGTTAGTCAGTAAGTGACCCTTGACTATATTGTCTCTTGTGCCTGACCCTAGGTTAAAGGATACCAAGATAGCTCAAGCCTGCTTTTTGTCAGCGTTTCCACTCTACAGGAACTCCTGGAGATGCCGTGGTGGGAATCCAGTGATAAAACTGGAGCTCATTTCTCACTTACAGAAAGGAAAACAAAACTGAGGAAAGAATGTTTCCTGCTACTCTTTGGTCAGTCGATAAGCTTAATTGGCCAGGCCTGCCTGCTGTACATTGATTGTACCTACTAATAAAAGAGCTATTGATTGGCACTTTATTTAGCACTGGCTTGCATGGACTATAGTTCCTGCTAATGTTATTACTACATCAACCTTTTCCTGTTCCCCAGCTCTTTAGCACCATAAATTATGTCAAATGCCACCAGTGTTTTCAGTATTCTTGGACAGTTTTCTTCAAGTTTTTGACCTCCTTAGTACACAGCCTGTCATCTGGATGTGTGAAACTGTCTAATGGGATGCAGGAGGAATGTAGATGCTAACTTGCTATGGAAAAGTACTGGGATTGTTATGCTTACATCTTAAGTTTTAATTGGACCTCAGACATCAAAGAAATTGATATTCCTTGACATCTATTTAATGTGGCTGTGATTAGTGGGCAGTGGTGGCAGATTAATGGAGACAAATACCTGTATCTGGAAACTTGCACTATCCTTATAACCTTGTTACCAGGGGAGGTCGGCAGGCAGGCTCCTGTCTACACGGGAAAGCCCCAGATAATGTAAAGATGGGGATTGGTTAAATAAACTTCAGAGACTAAAAGCAAACATCTCCAGCAGTCCCAGCCTGTGCAAGCACGGTACTTGGCTGCTTTGCTACCAATGCTATGGCTGTCCTGAAAGCAGAAATGGAATTGGGATGGAAGAGCCTCGTTTGTTAAAGCACAGAGGAGTGGTCCTGTGCCCATCCAGCAAGCAGATCCGGGACCTCCTGGAGAAGTGCTGCTCTTGATCTCAGAGAGTGGGTTGAGGGGCTCAAGCGTGTAGCTGGTATTTCAGACCTGGTTTCAGTCCCCTGTCTGGCATAAAAGGTCCCATTAACATGGATGAATGATACAATTTTCTGCATCCCATTACGAAATGCGTATTGATAGAGCCTAGCACAAGAAGCCCTGCCTCGGTTGAGGTTCTGCTTGTGCTGCTGTATTCTGACCCTTTAAGCATGTTTTATGAAGAAAATGTCTCAAACATCAATAAAATTTCAGTAGAAATCAGCAAGAACAGCTGTACCAGTACCAGTATGTAGCCCTCTCCTTCTCTGGATGATAACAGTCCAAAAAATTAAACAGCCAAAATATCTGGTTTTGTTTAACTTGTACCCTAGTTTGGAGGGAGTTTTGATTTCTCTAAATTTCTTGATCAAGTTTCAGTCTTTGGCTGGGTGGAGCTTGTTCATGTGGGCGTTGTTTAAAAGCATTAACACTCCTGAATTGTGAAGTTAGTATCTAATTCTTTACCTCAAGTAAAGCTCACACGGAACTGAATGGCTGAGGGTAGGCGTCTGGGTGACCGAGGGGAGACTGGTGCTCGTAGCTGTAAGGAGTCACTATTAAATGAGCCTCTGCAATGCAGGATTGCTGAATGGGTAAGCTGTGTTTTGTCCCAGCAATTCAGGAGTGGGTAAAATATCTCTGACTTTGCTTCTGCACATCTCAGAAACTTGGACCAACCTTGCGGGTGATAACGGGGGAACTTTGACCTTTCAGGACAGGTGTGTGGGCCAGATGTCAGAGGCTTACCTGACATCTAATGTTGAGATTGTAGCCTGGACTCCAGAGAGAGCTCCCTGGAAAGCTTGGCTGTTAGTGTCAAGGTAGGAACTGGAAGGTGCTGAGGTCTCCAACTCCTGGACGAACAGTCTTTGGAAAAGCAGAGCAATAATTTACTTCTGTGAACTGAAACAGTAATATAAAATATACTTGAACTTCTCGTTTGCTTTCCTGTACACTAGCAGGACGTTGTTACTGGCATATACCGTGGCAGGTCAGAGTTGTGAGCAGCTCTTTGGAAACTTTTCCTAAGTACGTGCCAGTAAAGAATTAATGGTACTAAGAACCAACACATGTGGTGATTCACAAACTGAATTGTGAATTCAGCTATAAAGAAATTCAGTGGTCCCTATTTTTAAGGCTTTTTTTCACTGAGAAAAACAATAAATCCTATTAGCAACTTTTCCCAAAAATATATATGTAACCATACTGATACCTACATTGCATTAAGATTAATCTCCATTTTGAGAGAAAAACAAACCAATGTATTCTTATATGCAGAACCTTTACCTTTGCACCTCTGGGTATGGATTTCAGTTGACCTAGGAGCACTTGCACTGGTGTGTGCTGTAGGAGATTATTACAACCAGCTCAGAAATTGGAGCCGTAAAAGATCTGACAGACCCGCATTGCAGACTTCAAATATAAGGTCTCTGCTAAAATGGTAAATCAGTGAAGAACCTGTTAAACTGAAAATCCAGGAAACATGGCTACCACTGGTACTCCAACATTTTTGCATTCTCCCCAGTGCCCATCAAATCGTGTTTCAGATGAAAAAAATTCTTTGTGGTTAATGAAATGTTGGAGACAGTGTAGCTTGTTTCCTCGTATCAAAGGCTATTTCTTCTAACACTCATTTCTAATGCTTTTAAAAGAACCTTGCATTTAAAAAGTGCTTTTTAAAAAAAGTTTTAGATCTCCAACAATAAGACTAACAAATGAATCTACATGACATCCCAGATAAAACAGCATTTTTCACAGCCTTAGAGGTTTAATCTGCAAAACAGCAGCATGTGAGGATCATGACTAGAGGGGTGAGAGCCCAGGGCCCTGGTTTTGATGCAATTAGGAACTTCGTAGAGTGGTGCTGGGTTATAGCAGCTGAGGGTCTGGCTCTGAGCTGCTTGTGGAGATCTGACATCCCTCCTGACTCTGGGAGCTCTATAGCTTCATTATTCCTTCTCGTTCCCATTCTAATACACGGTGGTGATGAGAAGCAAATTACTTGTGCTTTGCCTGGCGGTGTTGTGTTACAGCTTCTGTGACTTTTGCACTGTGATGTTTACTCTTTGTGTCTGAGCTTTTAGCTGGTGGATGTTGCCCTGCACCGAAGTGCTTTTGGGGTGCGCTGATGTACAGGAATGTTTCTCACCTTGCCCAGTATTTGAGGAAGCTCTCATTCCCATTTTCCTGTTGTACCATCTTCAGCACAGTGTCTCTACCTTGGGTTTGTTTTGTGTGGCAGTGGTGGTACATGGAATTACATGGAGCTTGTACTTCCCCTGTCAGAAAATGGTACTTGGATGCAATGTGTGCAAGCTTGGGGCGGGTGGGGGGGGTAGGTAGGTGGGATGTGTGTGTGTTTGCATGACCATTACAGACACACAGTTCCACGGGGCCCAGAGATTTTGCACCCTAATTAAAGATAAAACTTACTTCAAGCAAAGCAAAAATTAGAAAGGAACAGAGAAAGCATAATATTTTTCCATTTATTAGCTGTAGAAGTGTAATGAATCTGTCCCTGTGCTTCCAGCTGCCATTTGCTTAGCACCCTTGCAGGGCAGTCGTGGAGTGGGGAGGTGATGCTGGCTGTGGCTGCTCCATGTCTCTTTAACCCTGCTGGGTTCTCCTGGAGTCCTGCAGAGTGGCAAGAGCCGGTGCTGTGCAGCACAGGGAGAGTCAGAGTGTCGCTAGAAGCTTGTAGCAGTTATGGAAGCTCTGCTGTGCCTGTGTGCACTGTGACTTGCAGTGGTTATAAATCTGACAGTCTGGCTGCCTTTCACGGGGAGAGGGAAAGGCTCTAGGATTACCCCCTGCAGAAGTGCAACTGCCCACTCCAAACCCCAAAACAGCTAAAGTCAATGCTCAAATAAAGATTATGAAATATGAATGTGCACTGTGGGCAGCTAGTTTACCAGGTCCCTGTGTCCTGCATTTGTATGGATGCCAGCTCTGCAATGCTCTGAGAAATACCTGTGTGTGCTGGTTTGGTTGGGATAGAGTTAACGTTTTTCACAGCAGCTAGTAAGAGGCAATGTTTTGGATTTATGTAGAGAAGAATACTGACAATATACTAATGTTTTCAGTTCTTGCCAAGCAATGCTTAAATTAAGTGAGGGACTTTTTCACTTTCTCATACTGCACCGTTCATTCTTCTCCACAAGAAGCTGTGAGGAGATGCAGCCTGGATAGCTGATCCAAACTGACTAAAGGGACATTTTATGCTGTAAAACATCATGCTCAGTGTACAAGCTGGGGGGAGTTGGCTGCGGTTGGGGTCTCAGGGTGCTTGAGGGTTTTCCCACTCTGGTTCTTACTGCTTGGGAGCTGGCTGAGAGTTACGCTGCACTGTAACAACTGGGAACAAACTGTGGAGTAAGATCCCTAACAGGAAAGATTAGGGAAATGGGGGTGTACCAGCAAACACAGCAATGATAACCCAAAAATCAAGACTACAGAATGTGAATGTGGGTTAGAAATTGGTATCTACTGCTGTTAGTACTCCTTCCTGCTGTTCTTCCACTCTGAGCTTGTCTCCTAGTGGGAAGGTTCCATGGTTTAACTGGTGCAAGTTAAAAATCAGCAAGCTAATTCCATAATTACTTTTCAAGAAGCAAAATGCAGCTTTACAAGTTGCATTCAGATATACCAGGGTGTGTTTGACAGTGCTTCATACCTCACAGTGCTCCCAAGGCAAGTATTAATTGCCCCATAAAACACGCTCTGTCGTGTCTTGCAGCTCAATGTGTTACATGTCTGTGCAAACTTGTTTTATAGCCCTAACAGCCCACTACTGCTTCTGAGAAATGTTTTCCTTTTAATGGGGGAAAGAAAAACAACATTTAAAAGTATTATAACGGTGACAAGGAAGAAGGAATCCCGTAGAATTTCCACTGGCCAGAAAAGCTGTCACAGATTAAACACCTGTTATAAATGGGTGCACGTATATTATTTTGTATTTAAGGAGTCTTCTGTCTAGACAACAACCTATGTCCTCTAATTTGAGGCATTACCTGATATCTGGGGAAAATGTTGCCTTAATTTGGCTTGGGGCAGAAGTAGGAGGGTATGGGCAGCTGTAGCCACATCCTGTGGCTCAGCGGCACTCCAGCAGCGCCGAGCTTGGTGCTCCAGAGCATGCCACAGGCTCCGTAACCCCATTGCATGCCACAGGCTCCGTAACCCCATTGCATGCAAAGGCCAGCGCTGTAGATGTGACTGTTATTTGTCTAAGCTGTTTCCACAGTAATTATGGCAACTGAAAACAACAGTGTGGACCTCTTGACTGTTGAGAATTTTGATTGTCCTTTCCAAGTCTTCTAGTTCCTACTCCCACATCTCCAGGAATGAGAACGAGCAAGCCAGCAAGCCGGTTACAGCCTAACCCCAGCGATTTACGTGTGACGTAGCTTCGCTGAGGTCAAAAAGGATTGTTTCCAATGTCTAATCACAAGCATGTGTCTGAGTCTGTGTGGAGCCAGGTTCCAAATAAAGGAGAGAATATCCCTGTGTATATACACACTAGTAGATGTATAGTAGTAGTACCTGGAGGGGCTTGAGAGAATGCATCCTTCCACCTAGCTTAGGTGCCTGTACTGCAAGACAAGTCCCCCTCTATGCCGAATGGGAAGAGACACCCTTCCCGGTCACCAAGGTTTCCTTCTTCAAAATTTTTTCTGGGGTTAATCTTTATGATCAGAGTAAGCCTAGTTCCTCACCCCATTCCTTCCTGGTAGTCTTCTGAACCATAACTGTGAGCAGACTTGTAGTCAAGCCCCAGTAAGGGATTTGGAACTTGCCGTTCCCCTTTAAAAGGTATTTTTAGCCCATTCCCCCCTGTGCAATAAGTAGTTAATACTGGATTTAGTACCTGCTGTGCTGTGAGCTATTACCTTTCTGATATGGGAGCATTTTATAGCCACTTTTCACTCCATACTGCTGGCAGAATAATTTCATGATGTGTATAGATGTTGAAGATTCAGACCTCAGGTTTGTCGATGTGTTGCCAAGTATCTAGCAAAGGCACCCAATTAAACTGTAATTTAGTTTTTCTTGGTTTGTGCTTTGCTAAATCTGGATGATTTTTCTGCTTTTAGCTCAAAAGTGAGGAAAGATCCAAAGATATTCAAGTGACAACTCTCTGGCAAGGAGATCTGACTGCATTTTACTCATTAAAAACTGCAAAAATACAATTTTCTCTACTGAAACTAAGCTGAAGGTCTTGCCAAGACTTGGGCCAGAATATTTGTGTTGCTGCACATGATATATAATATATGTTACTGCTGTATATAATAAATACGTGATGTTTTCAGGCACTGCTGCTCCACAGTAGTTGAGCAGGAAATTGGTTTTATTTGCAAGTAATGCAAGGTGAAGTGAAAGGATACTCTAAGTTACAAACAAGACAAAACCTTGCTTTTACAAGAGTTAATTCCATTATGTATAAACAGCTTTCATTTTACAGTTGTAAAATCAGTTGAAGTTAGAACCTAATTCATAAGCAGATGTTTTGAAGATTACTGACGCATTCCCTTTGTGCTCTCCCCAGGACACACGACACATGCTTCCTCCACCCATGTAAATTATCCCTAGTGAAATCCATTTTTGTGATTTATCAATCCTCTCTACCCTCACAGGCTAATGTATCCGAGAGCTACAGTGCATAACAGTCCCTTAAATCAAGGGCGAATACAGAGAAATAAGGAGGTTTGTTAAAGTAGATTAAGAAGTTGTTGAAGGGGGCAGTTCCACAAACCACTACTCGTGTCAGTGTCCTCGCCGGTCTATCGGATGGGCTTTGTGCTCCTGGCACCGTGCAGGCTGGCGCCAAGCAGCGTGCTCGGCCCACTTATGCTATAGCTGCGGCAGTCCTCTCCTGAGCAGGGGTGGGTGGCAGAAGGATGTAGCCGGTTGTGAGGTGATAGAAAGTGCATCTTTTGAAACAAAAGAGAGGGCCAGGAGAAAATGTTTAAGGAGGAGGAAAACTCTGCACTTTAATACTGTGTGAAAGCTGTTGCTTGTCTGTCAGAAACAGCAGCAATAAAAAACAAAGCAAAAACCCCACAAACAAAATGTGTGTTCAAATCCTGTGGTTCACACAACTTCAAAGTGAGCTCATGCAAGGATAGCAGTGTGGCACGCTTTGTAAGAAATGTGATGTTTTGTCACGTTGATGCACACAATGTCTAAAATGTCTACCCCTTCAAAAAACCAAGAAGGTTGTATTGTCCCAGATAGTTTTGTTTAAGCTTCTGTTTCCTGGCTGGGTCTTTTCTTAAAACTCAGGGCTTGTGTTTGTAGAGTAAATGCTTTTGGAGGCAGCAGCTGCCTGTCTGGCTAGAGCTCTGGGAGGGACTATAATTTCAAGATGGCATCTTGGGCATGACCATGGAACATTAAGTATTCTTTTTGGGTTTTTTTCCTTGAATAATGATGGAGCAATTTCCCTGGTACCACCCAGCAAGACGTTCCTGGTCAGATTGAGAGCCTGAAACCTGATAAAAATGAGGCTATCAAGAATTATTGCCAACAATGCCAAGATGGGCAGAAAAGCAGAGGAGACTTCATTTTTCTGAGTCCCTCTGAAGTGGGGCAGTTGCCAAGGCTGTGAAACTCTGGCCAGTGTCCTTATCCTGAAGGCATGGAGAGCCCTTGCAGCGCAAGGGCCAGAGTGGCCATCCGTGAAAGGGGGGCAAGCATACACTGTGTCACTGTGCACTGGCCATAGGCACCACATCTGTTGGGCATGGGATTGCGTGTCATTGGGATAAATAAAGCTTTGCCAAGGCTGCACCAATACAAATAATTCTATTAAAACAGTAAAACGACTTTGTTCAGGTTGCCTTTAGACTGTGGTTATGTTTGAGTATATGAAGATGCATAAAATAAGGTATTTCTCTGTAGAAATATCCTAAGTTAGCTACTTGGTACTTGTAAACTATAGCAATGTAA
Source organism: Eurypyga helias (assembly GCF_000690775.1). NCBI lineage: Eukaryota > Metazoa > Chordata > Aves > Eurypygiformes > Eurypygidae > Eurypyga > Eurypyga helias. Next base: position 38,102 of record NW_010254388.1, read on the forward strand.
TTTGCCAGGTAAATTATTGGAAGTGAAGTAGCCTGTTCATAAGTTCTGTAGCCCAGTGCGGCTGTTGAGCCTGCAGTGTGCTAGGTGCTGTTCAGATGTAGAATTAAAAAATATTTTTGCTGACTAGGTGGTACAGCATAAGTGAACATAATCTGTCCTTTCTCTTACGAAGTGTTACAAATGACATGGTGGGTGATGGCTCAGGTAACACCTGTAAGGAAGGGCAAACAACATTATAGAACCAAGAATGATATGAAGTGGTGAATTGCAGGGACTTTGTTGCGGAGGAAAGGAGAAGGTATGTTTGAAATCAGTTACTGCAACTTTGGAGTTGGAGTTTATTGCAGTGGTTTGGAGATGGGATGAATTAGGGTGTAACAGAGAGTAATCCCTACTTGTTGCGGGTCAGGAAAGGAACTTTCTTTGGGTACCACCTGTTGTAACTTCTGTGTTTCTTCATCATTAGTACCAAATACCTGGGTCTATCCCACAGTGATAATTCCCAAGAACACTTCTGCGTGTGAAATTGCACAGGTGACTGTACGGTGGGGTTATAAAATATTTGACATTAATTTGAGAAACAGACTCGAATATAAATGGAGATAGGAAGGTGCTTGGTAGGAGCATTTTCCTACCAAATTCATTCACTGGGGCAGAAGAAATGAGCAGCTAACAGATAAATATGTGCCTATGAATGGAAACATTTATTGACTAGTTTGAGACAACGCTTAAATCACTGGTGGCATCTTTTAGTATTGATTAAGGTAAATACTCCGCTGATAGTATTAGTCAATTTATATGTGTAAATCAACATGTGATGTTTTTACTGTATGCTTCATGTGTCTGAGTAATGCGCTTCTGGTTCTGAAACAATGAACTGGAGGCTGGAAATCATTTTGGTCTTGACAAAAAGTGCTGCCTTTCTTAAAGCATTCGCGTTTTAGGTAATTGGCTGCAGCACCTGACAGTACCACTGTAGCCTAATTGAAGCCCTGTCTCAGCAGTGCCACCATAAACCACACTTCCCAGAGTTCATAACCAGGGCAGATTTGGAGGGGGGAAGGGAGGGCGCCAAGTTTTTAAAGCTGCAACATGATACATAAAGTCTGAGTAACTGGATCATTTTGAAAACATCTCCTTAAATAAATCACGTCACATTTAGGAAAATGTTTAGTTGTAAGAATTGCTTGGCCAGAAGTCCAAAGTCAGTCAGTCAGGGTAGCTTGATCGAGGCCAAATTCATGAATATCAGCCCATGTTCATAAATATTTAATGGATGTGAGCTAATATAATTCACATGGCTTTGCTGCCTTCAACCCTCTGTACCAGCTTCCAAATTCTTGCCCAAATCATCAGTGCCTCCACAGGGGAAATATCATGTATCTCATGTCTCGTGATGCTATCGTGTACATCGCTTACCTAAATATCACACTTACTGCTCAGTATTACCCAAACTTATGATTACCCTGAAAAACGGTTTTCGGTATCTGTTTGCTGATGCAGGATATGGGTTAGGCTGAGCTCAGACTGTGGTTTGGCCCCTGCTAGTACATAGCTGAAGACTTTTGTTACTCACAGTTGCACTTCAGTAGTATTGCCGTGTAGGAATGAGCTCAAACCAAAGAAGTGAGACTTTTTTTCTGTTATTGATTCCTTAAAGAATTTTCAACCTTCCTGTGAATAACCACAGAATGTTACCAAAAGCCTCAAACTGGGCAAATATACCAAAATAGATAAGAAACTCAAACCCCAGCATGTTTAGGGCAGCTTGCCATTCATCTCTTTCAATTATATGATCAGTGGCATTTTCATCTGATCTAGGTCTCCATGGAATTGTAATTTGATCATGCTAACGATTATCGAGGAATAATTTTTTCACTGGGGAGAAAAATGTAGCACAGCCAATTTGGGTGATGGCATAAGTGACTCAATGGTTTAAATACTAATAAAAATTGAAATATCTTAGCAAGGGTTAATTGGAGGGCTTTTTTCCAGCCCATTTAGTTAAGAGTAATTAAAAAGGAGAGAAAAACCAACATAATTGGGCTATTGGTTTTGGTGAGGGTTAAAAAATAAAAATGCTGTGTCAGTTTCTGTCCTTGGAGAGCCTGCAGAACCCTCAGGCACCATATTCACAGTCATTTCAGGCAAATAAATAACAAAAAGAGAAAAATATCTTAGGCCATTGCCTGGAGAGGGGCTTAAAAATATTAAGGAAGAAGACAAGAACAATAAACAGTCCTTGCAGCTTTCCCCGAAGCGGGAAGACTGTCAGGAATAGCTTAAAAAAAATAATTCAGGAACTTGTGGGTATGAGTGAGCTTAGCTGTGGTGATGTTTCGGTGACACACATCAAAGCATACCTTCTATGTGTAAATTTGCCCGACACATTTTTAAAGTCTCCGTGGGGTATTTGCTGCTGTTATCAGTTAAACCTGAGAACCCTAATTGTATTACATTTGAAATTTGATGGCCTGTTTTATGCAGGAGGTCAGCCCGGACTGTAATGGTCCCTGCCGGCCCTCATATTTAGGAGTGTAATGAGGACAGGGTCTCGTCCTGCAGACACTCAGGCAGCTGGGTACATTAGCATAGAGTGGGTGACTTCAATATCATTAACCGCAGGGCTCAGTGAAGTTACATCTCCAAATATTTGGAAACCCAAACCCTAAGTATCTATCTCTATTTCCTTAAACTGAAAAATTTACTGCTAAACTGCAAAGCTACAAGTTTTTTTACATATGTTTTATGTAGGGGATGGTTTTAAGTTACTGCTTAATTCTGATCATGTCTGTTCAGGCACGGGCTGTTAATGCAGCATGGGTCTATGTAACGAAGATGTTTCTGGACGAGAGAGAAACTTTCCTTCTGCTACAATGTGAATCAAGAGCTCTCATCTTTTGTTTTATGGCCCATTAGCAGATGCATACATACTCTGTCATCTCACACTGTTACATCTACAACTTCCAAGAGTTACTAAAGGAAGAGGTGGTTTTGATAGCAGCTCATATTTTTCACATCTAATCCTCTGCTGCTCCCATCCCAGTAAAACCATGAGACTTGGACTAGTACAGACATTTCACTTCTGTATCCTGGATCTGCTCCCTAAGGGAGCTGACACTATTTTAGCTTTCTCTGTCACCTCAGGCTGCTGCTAATGACTAGGAGGCTGTATGATGCACCTTCCTCTTGATGCCTCATCTAGGTTATTAACTTCTTTGATGCATCAGTGTCAGGAAATAATGTCAAAACCCAATCTTCTTAAAAGCCTATTGTAGGGGATTGAAACAAAACTCAAAACAACAGTATTACAGAAAAATGGAGTAAAAGATCTTATTTTTTCTTGTTCAATGTAATACACAGTCAGGACTGAGCCAATTTAATGACTTTCTTGTTTATAATCATATAAAATTAAGATTACTGGTTCTGTTACTTATGAAGATTAATTTAATATCAGATGTAAGCCCTAATGCATTCTGTCTCAGCTTTTCTTGATAGCTGTATGTATTTCAGTCTTTTCTGAATAAGTCTCTTAATTGTGAGTAGATCAAGAGTCACTTTGTGTTATAATTCCCATCCAATCTCGTAAACTAAGCAGAGTGATTGCATATTCATTCTCCAAGGAAAACCTAAATGGCACAGCACCAAAGTTGACTTACCTGGCACCGCCCTTCTTCTGCCACTAACCATAGATCAAAGCTTGTTCTTAGCACATGGTTTATTGGCAGAGCTCTTTCAGGTTGAAGAACAATCTGCTGTGGGATGTTTTAAGAAGGGTTGTTTTTTGTAAGAGAGATGACAACCAGGAACACATATTCCTAACTCTTAACTGGGTGATCAGTACTTAATCTCTTGTGTGATGAAACCACTGTGATTTGGACACAGAAAACAGCTTGAGGGGCCTGGAGTTTCAAACACGGCAATAAACCAGGTGTTTTAGTTCACAAGCCCAAACTGAGACATCCCCAAAAGGTCTGATGGTAGGCATGTGTGTTTAAAGATTACTGAACTCAGACTCGTGGGTATCCATTGGGTCAGAGACTGCAAAATGGGGGTAATGAAGGTTGCCCCGCTGCTTTATGGAAATGTTCATCTGGTGCCTAAAGGAGCTTAAAGATAAAATGAGGGAAATGTTCTCATTAAAAATAGATACAGAAAAAAACCAAAAGAAGAATAAACCTGAAACCAGGTTTCAGTAGGAAAGTGTTAGAATTTGAAATTTGCAACATGGAAATGCAGATATTTCATCTTCTGAAAAGTCACGTAAAGAGCAACCATCTGTTGTAAAGTCCCTTTTTCAGATAATCAAACTCTCTTAGGGCAGAGGGAAGTGCTTTTGTAACCAGCCTGTTTGTTGCGTTTTGATAGACAGTAGGGACAGCTCTACTATATCCTCTTATGGGACTGCTTTTTCAGACTTTTTAGTTCTCTTACTAAACTTATTCTTAAGTTTAAGACTTAGTGACCATGAAGAATCAGAGGTTTCCTCTAGAGGTCAATAGTATTATTAGTAGAATAATCAATAACCCATGCAGCAAACCATTAAACTTGTTCACTATGGACATGTATGCAGGATGTCTGGTGTGTTATGAAGTCCTATAATCCCTGATGCTTGACTTGAACGCGTAGTTCACACGTGCAGCGCACGTGAAACAGAATCCCACTTGCTTGCAAACCCTGAAGGACAATTGGACACCCTGTACCTCTGGTCTGGATTTCCTTAACATCCATCTGAAGAGGAATGGGAGGGAACTCAAATCGGAACAAGTTCTGATTCCATACAATTAAACCTGGATGTGTGCTAATGCTCTTGCTGCATGGCTCTTAACTTGAGCTGCTCCACCAGTGCTGCCTGTAAATAGTCATGAGTCTGCATAGCTTGTGTGTAATTCTGCCCTTGTTAATGTGTGGGAAAGAGGACAAAAGATGGGGTGGAGCGAGAAGAGGGAAAGCTGCAGATGCTCACAGACTTCCATTTCCATTTCTGCACGCAACACCTGTGGAAATCGGTTTGTGTTAGGCACATAGACACATTTACAGGTCCTGAGCTGTGCTCCAGTGAGGAACTGCTACAGGAGGAGCCTCAAAGGCATTGCCCAAATTTCCTGGGAGCATCTGAGCTTTCTGGAAATAACTTAGAATTACTAGTAATTCCTGAGCACTGACTGGACACAGTCCACAGGACCGTTTCTCCTTGATACAGATGGGAACTTGCACCAGGGAGGGGAGGTGGGGGCTTCGGGGATGTGTGATGGAGGTTATGGAGTGCTGAAGAGGGCTAAGAAACCTGAGGTCAGAGGCAACTTTCACCAGGGAAAGTGACTCAAAACTGCTCCATCTCTGAGCTTTGGCTTGATGCCACAATCTAAGCCTAAATAATTTGTGATGGAATGACAAAAGCTCCTTTGGCTTTCATGTTACACTGCACCTTCTGAATCTTTTAAGGATTGAGTTCTTGCTGCTTTATATGTGGATGGTTTTACATTTAATGAGGTGCTGCTAATTTTCAGTTTAGTCTATTTATTCTTCGTTATGAGGAGCAGAAGCAGCTGCTAATTCCCCTTGAGACTGTTCATGTAGAATACCTGCACCCACCCACGTATCCTCATAAATTGTTTCCTGAACTAAAATGAGCTCTCGGTATTCATTTACTTGCTTTTGGCAGATTTAAGTGGGAATATAAATCTGCATCTGCTTTTTGATTCACAAATGCATTTTATTCCATAAAGAATTCATGTGGCCACATATGAAAACTGCACCTCTGTTTCTGCTAAGTTATAGTCTTTCCCTTCTGTCAGACTGTTTCACTCCCCTGCCCCCATTTGCCTGCTCCCATATTGCTAAATAACGGTAGTTTTAGTACTGCTAGAACAGAATATTCTCTAGCAATTCTCAGTTCTGACATCTTAAAGCCCTAGAGTCATATTTCAGGCATGGATGGCACTTAAAGGCCCATAATCTTTTGCTGAATGGGTTTTGCAATACTCAAGCTGAGGCAAATTATTCAGTTTAAGGACCTGAGCTGCTCCGGGAATTCAGGGCTGGAATGTGGCGCGCCATTGTTTTTAATTATTTATTTATTTAGAAAATGTTTGAGCAGGAAAACCTGCAGGGATGGAACATTTCACATATCGTTAGTTCCTCGCACCGTGGCCTTGGAAAAGAGAACGCAGCCCTTGCACCATCCTTGGCATTCAAGTTCAAGCATGGAGCAGAAAACTTACCTGGAAAAAAACAGCAATGAAGACCAGGAGAGGGCTGGGGGAGAGGAAGATCCTTGACTGTGAGCCTTTTTCCAGTCAGGGATAATGGGATTTAGTTGCAATAAATGCAATCCACAGACCATACTGATAACAATGGTTTGATTTGTTTGACATAGAAAGCATTTACTGGGGAAAATTGACGTTTTGTGGCCTGGTGAATTCCTGGTAGTTCTCCCTCTGTGACTTAGGGAAGGCTCTGTCAGGGCCTCTGGTGCAACTAAAAAAGGGTGGTACCAAGGTGGAGTAACGCCTTCTCCCCATCAAAAAAACTCAACGATGAAGGATTGAACTTTCATATTTTCTGGAAAATATTCCAGGATATAGCTAGGATATATCTGAGTTAACAATTTTATACTATAGCTAATGAAAGATTCCCAGTGGTGTTCCAGTCAGTATGTTTAAGGATTCCCCTTGCGAGCTGAGTCTGCAGTACAAGATGGCACACAGATACATATGGTGGCCTTCCTGCCTCCTAGGCAAGATGTAAAATACATCCTGCTTGTCTATGGCAGGACAGAAAATGTCCTTAAACCTCAGTTAATAACAGGAGATACGTATTTGATATACTCAATATAATAAATATGTTTAAATATGAATAGTTGTTTCCTCAATTTTTAGGACTTAGTCTGTTTAAATATATTTTTATTCCGATGAATCCCAGTGGTTATTTTATCCTTCCTCTTCCTTTCCCCTGTGAAGTTGATGGGTAAATGTTTTGGGTCCTGCTCTCATGCAGTGCAGTTCTGTTAGGAAAGCAGCCCTGAGTATCCAGATCTTCCACTGAGTATGTTGATAACTCTTATTTACTCTGCTGAAATAGTTCGACCCTGTAATAAGCTACTGCATTGAAAAATAAAACATGGGAGTATTTCAGAGGCAGGTTTGCAAGTTTGGAGTCTTTCAAATCAAAGTGCGTGATCAATATTGGATAAGGTTATGTTCATCAAGGTTAACATTATACTTACCTTGCAAAGGTAACTGAAGACCAGTGTAATAGGCAAAAATGAATATAGCGTGTGTCGTAAAGTTACGGCAGCAGCCAGTTAGTATGTCTCTTGCTCAGTTTGCATTGACTTGGATGGAAGACACCTGAAATATTTGCAGGGTAAATTCTGGCTCTTAAATGAGATTTTTTTTTTTTTCCATTTTGAAGGATATTTTGGAGAAAATACTTATCTCTGAAATTAATGTGAACACGAGAAAGCAGAGGTAATGCACTAACCATTCAGATTTAAATGGAAGGGGCCAAATACACAGTAGGCTGTGGAGTCAGGCTGTTTTGCACCAGCCCAGAATCCGGTGCAAATTTCAAATCCCTTTGTCATGCAAGCTTTGTAGCTCAGTAACGCTCTTGAAACACATCACATACATCTGTTTCGTATGCTCAGTTGTTTCTTCTCTTCCAGGATTTACCTAAAATTACAGGAGAAATCATCCTTTCTAGCCTTATTGCTTTTCCTTGTGGTGTTGCATCCATTCAGTAGCCTCACTCCTGCTGGCGCTGCTGCCTGCGTGCGCCAGATTTCATCAGCCTACTTGGGGACCGACTGGTTGGCACGTGCTGCTGCTGCTTTCTGGCAACGCCAGTGTAGTTTAACTTCAGCAACCTGAAGGACCAGTTGTGCCAACAGTTTAAAGGCACAGCTCTCATTGAACATGAAGTATTTAAACTTGTATGGCTTTCTACCCCCTGGTAAGAAAGTGTTGGCAGCTTGCACCTTGGAGCTCTGATCATCTACTCATGGGGTTTTTTTTCCTTCAAAGTTTGCATAGGCTAAGCTAGAAATGCCTGAGGTGCCTTCTTCGTTGGAGCTGCTCACAGTTGTTTCTTGCCAAATGATAGGGCTTCTGGAATGAGGAACTATATTGCATCTCAATATTTTGTGTAATCGGTCTCTGTAAACAGCTTTTTGGCAGTCTGGAGCAGGTTATATGGAATAACTGCAATTAAGATGCTGCTGTCAGAAAACTACTTTGACTTGACTTTGCTTATTTGTTTTAAAAGTCCATGTTTGTTTGCAGTTCTCTTGACTGCAATTCTACTAGAATTCAGTATTTAACAGAGGAGCTAATGGTACCAGTCAGCACCAACAGAGCTTGGGCTCTGCATGCAGGTACTGTGTGGGTTTGAACATGGAGCTCTGCTGAGGTGTCAGCCGAGACCTGCAGCTCTCCAAACTGTTGGGCTTATGAGGGTTGGCTCATCTCGGTCTGTCAGCAAGGTCGGGTTAAGCTTCCTCCATAAAGCATTGGTTGAAAGAACAGACCCTGGATCACTGGAGGTATGATCACGCTTGGCGTGTGGCAGGCAAGCACTGAGCACTGCTGTTCCCTCCGCAGTTGCTTTCCTGTCACAGGCACCCCCTTCCTGCCCAGCATGGTCTAGATGTATGGTACTAGCAGACAAGCCACAAACAAGGTAGGCACAAGCCAAAATGTTAAAATAATCAGGCCATCCATTTACTTAAGGAAATTGACTTGGTGGGGGCTTGAAAGAGTGCTTGAGATCTTGGCTCTCCTTTAATGGGTCTCCGTACAAAGGCAGCAGTCTGATTGTGACCGGTGTCTTCATCGAGCTGCAAGACTGAAGGAATTAGCCAGGATCCTGGCTGTCTGGGCCCATGGTTTTTATGGACTTGGCTGTCTTGAAGCATATCTTCTTGCCAAGCACTTCCCTGTACTCAGAGGTAATTCACTGTTGATGTACACATGTTGCAGCATATCGGCAGTGCTGGTGATACCAATTTAGATATACAAAATGCGACTCTTTGTGGGTTGTGTTGTCGACATAAAAAAATTGTATGTGTATTATTGGACATATTATTCTTGTCGTTTTGGTGTGGATCATTGCCTCCAGAAACATTCTATAGGTTTTATATGCTTTTACACTGCTAAGCTGTATTATTTCTTGTATTTGCATTGGCCTAAATGGAGTGAATTTAACTAAAACCTTGGATTTTGTTCAGCTCGCTGGTGGAAATTTATTTTTATTGTATAGCCAGATACATACAATGTCTTGAAAACCAGAGGGTGTGCAGAATCAGTTGCCTGTTTGCTTAGAGTATCCCAGGAAGAACACAGTGTTACAGGGCTTTGTAATAGCTTAGTCTCAAAAGCCATAAAAGCACTGAAGATGAGAATTACAAGTGTTGTAAGGAAGACTTTCCACTTAACTTGGGGTTGAAGTTTCTGAGAACATCTGAAATGTTTGCCGTTTGCATGACAAGTCCCAAACATGGGTGAATTCAATGGTTCGTGGCTGTAAAGGCACGTCGGTGCATTCTGGTAGGATCCTTTCACCTGGGACTGCAAATCCCACCAGAGCAGAGAGATGTGAGGACTTGTTGGCTGCTGTGGATGTTTCTGAAGTCAGATGGAGGGACTTGCGGTGTGGTTCAGAGCGACATTCAAAGTCCATTGAAATTAATTGGGAGACTCCTGAGAAGAAGTTATGCAGAACTCATTAGATACATTAAATTTAACTTTTTTGAACTTCTCGTTTTCCAAGTGGTTGTCTCCAGGAGGGAATTCTCCTGCGTGCAGCCAGGGTGTGTTTATTGTAGCTTTGTTTTGGCTTGCAGCAAAGTCCTGAGGAGTCATTTCCTTCAGGTCTGATGCATCCCAGTGTCTTATATCAACTGTTTCCCAAGGTACAAGGTAGATTGATTAGTTGGAGAAAGATCTGACTGCAGTACAAAGAGTAATTTTCTTATCCTAGAAAGATGTCATTATTGTTCTTTCCTAAAATATGTCAGCAGTTCCGAGAATACCTCTAGTAACATTTGGAGATGGTCACGGCTATTCTTGGAGGTCTAAAGTGTCTGAATTGAAACTGAAACTGCAAAGGTCTATGGAACACTAATGCAATGATTTGGGGATTATTAATGTAATAGGCCATAGGTGAGGCCTGTGCAGCCAATTCCGAAGTGGTTTTGGTTCCGATTGAGGCTAACTGTATGAAAGATGTCTGTTCACTTCTAGCAAGCTAAGAATATTAAAACCGGTTTTACGCCTAACTCCATGGTTGATGCAGGATCTCTCTTTTTGCTGGAAAAAGCTGGAATTTTACTGAACCTACTCAAATTCGTTGTTTAGTCCCTTGCATGTTTCTTGTGTTCAGATCAAGCTTCTATAGTGTGTACCTATTATGTAATTTTCAGTGAAATAATTAAATGAATAATGCTGATTGGTCATAGGATCAGTTTAATTCCTCATACAAGTTTCCTATGAGAGTTCAGCAGAGTTGGTCCCCATGTTGAAGATGTCTCCTCTGTTGTTAGAAGCAAGTAGGTAATATTTTGGGTAAAGAAGGGGAAAAAGGAATATGCACATTAGCAAGCGAACAAAGCTCAGCTGGACTGTGATGTCTTTGCAAGCCAGAGAGATGCAAAGAGTTATTGAATCTGAACCTCTGCCTCTGCACATGAATCTCTTTTTGACTGTGATATGGAGATCATGCACTTTGAGTTCAATATTCTCTTTGGTAGTAGAATAGTGAAATACATAAAAGCTAGTTTCCCTTTATTAGGTGTAAAAAGTAAAAAAAAAAAAAAAATTGCTAAGGAAATGAGTGGGCTTTGGTTTTGTTGATGGATTGTTCATTTCAGTTTGGATTTTGTTTATTTTCAAATAAGTGTAACTTTTATCCCAAAGATGGTAAATCTTATCAGAGATATAATTTAGTGTGGTTGGAAGTTTTATTCATGAAGTCTGCATATCTGGAAGCCTAGGAGATAAGTCATCACCAAATACACCTGCTCAGTATTGCAGATGCAATTGTCCTGTCACCCAAATGCTTCTGACAGGGAAAAAACTGTTCTACAGAAGTGGGCAAGACAACTTGCCACTTCTCTTATTGAAGACACGGGTGAAATGAAGAGTTTTAATAAAAGGAAGACATTACATATATGACATTCTCATGTGTCTTCTTCGTCTATAATCATCTTTTAATATTAAGATTGATGTGAAAGATAAAGTTGCGTTATTAAAATCGTGGCTCTAGGTTGGGCCCTCCGCTGCTGATGGATCTATTAACCGGTACCTCACGTGTGTGTGCTCACGTAGTAGGCACCAGTACTAGTAAGAATGACGACATAGAGGGTGTTTGCCCTCGCAGTTTCAAAGGCATTCACGTAAGGCACTTGTCCATCAAAATGATCTTCAGGCACTTAAGAACCAACCTAAAATGCAAATGTAATCTTTAGAACCATTTTCATCTCGGCATTAGAGTGTTTTCCCAAATGCGTGGGAAAAATGGGAGTTTTAGTGAGATAACACTAGCAAAGAATAATGAAAATAAAAGAAAATGGAATAATTAGGAGATCTTTTTGCACATATTTATTCTGGCTTCTGGTTTTGGCCTTCCCATTACACGTCTCTAGAAGAATCAAATCACTGAAAACATTTTGGCCCAAGCTTCTCACTTTGTAACTTAAGAACACTGACCATAAACTAACAGGGCTACCTGGAATGTGAGGAAATCTTTATTTACAGAATATGGTAACCTGCAATCACTCAATTCGACTTAAATAAGTTTTATTTTTATAGTTGATCTCATTAATCTAATTCCATATGTGAGCATCATATTCTGCTTTATTTGTTACATTTTACTAAACTTTATCATAAACTTAAAAATTGTAATATGAAATACCTTATTTATAGGAATTGGACTTAAAATGTATGTCTTTCTGTCTTTGTGCATGTGTGTGAGAAGGAGAGAATGAGACATCAAAAAACGGAAAGCAAATTACTTTAGGAGCTACATCTCCTTTCAATAGAATAGTAATTTAAATACAGGACCTCTTTAGGGGCTTTAGAAATGAGGCCACTGAATCTGTTTTGATCTGTATTCTTCACAGCCGACAAAAGGGTTAACTGCCTGGAAGAAGGTGGGCATTGCGAAGCACATTTTGCCTATGAGATAAAGATCATATGAAAATTTACATGTTAATGGAACATTTAAGGGAAAAAAATTGCTCTTTGTCAATTGATTGTATAAATATTTTATCTAGTGTAATATTAGAGGAAGGCAAGCGTGAAGGCATTCAGTTTGAATAGTTTTTGAGAGGAAAATTAGGACATTATTGTTGAAGAAATAATATAAAATAGGGAGTTACAAGCACTTGATCTAAACTGTAAAAACCTTTCATGCACTCTGGCAGAAAGAGCAGATTAAATCCATAATGAAATGGGTAACTTTAGGCCTGCATAAATTTCCAAGCAGTCTCAGTTTCCCAGGAATCTCTCTCTGCTAGATTAATGGCTAGCAGCCTGCCACATAATGAAGTAGTTTGCCTTGGCAATGTGCTCATGAATTTATTATGGTGTCCACAAGTGTGCTATATGGCCTAGACATCTTTATAAATCCTGGATTTAGAGCTGCAGCGATGAGCCATTTCGGTCCTAATGGTGAGGTTGATTTATCACTGTGGTCCTCCACTCCACCCTCCCACCCCCTCCCTGACAGTTATAAAAGGAAAATACAGGTCATATCATTGATGGAAATGAAATGTGAAGGTAATTAGATAATGCCAAATGGATATGGGAAAAGGTGCACTGCTGAAATTTTAAATATGTTGGTAATTTTTTCCTTGGAGCAATTATATCAGGTTGATTTATTTTTACAGTTTATAATCACTTAACTACCTGTGGCTGATTTTAACCAGAGCTTGTGCCTTTGGAGACAAGAAGTAGAGCTTTTCAGTTCATGATTGTTTATTGTAAATTCATTTATCTCAAAATACCTAATTTATTATGCAATTTACACAAGTCACAGCTCATTGCTGATGGGGAATAATGATTACCCATTTGGCTCCTTGTAAACTGTCCTCTGTGGCTTTATAAAATAATCAACAGTCAAAGCTGCAAGGATTTAAAGAATTCTCTATATTGAAACTAGAGCTCGTTCTTTCTCTAGAAGACACTGGAGAACAGTAGAATACAAAACAAATTGTCGAGAGATGTTTCACATCAGTGCATGAGTAGTCCAGAAATTACTATATTGGATATTTATAACTCATATTTGTATTACAGAGGAATCAGGGCTTTTAATGGGAATTTGGACATTTCCAGAAGTAACAATAAGGGTTTTTAGCAACCAAGGTAGCGGAGCTTTGAAAACAAAAGCACTACCATGTGGTAGTGTGTTAAGGACCAGAAGAAATAGATCCACACTGGGATTTTTGGAGGGACCTAAAGGAGTTGGGGGACAGCACTGCAGTTCCACAGGAGCTCTACTGTCGAAAGCATGGAGACTTTTTCAGCAATTTTTGAGCTACTGCAAACTGCAACTTCCAACAGGTGGTTTGGCTCTCAGCCTGGAGAGACGGCTCCTGTGAACCAGCAATTAGTGATTTTTCTAATCCTTAAGCTGTGAGAGGGTGAGTGGGTGGCTGAGCTGAGTCTTGCAGGGTTTTGTACTGGTTTTTGACTGATAAAGTGCTTTTTATTTCTTTCCAATGAAGAAGGTAAAGCGCAGTGCTAAGGAGCTAGAGACACAGGCAGTTCCAGAAGTGATATTTTGCTTTTAAAGAAGCACAAGTTATCACATTCATTTTGGATGTGATACAAAGCTCCCTCCAGTCAACAGCACAACTTTTGCTGTGAGCTGGTCGTAGAATGGGCACGGGGAAACTACACCCGCCTGCTCTAGGCTTCCTCACTCTCTTCTAACGCACTTGGGTTTGATGATAACAGTTGAAATGCCTGGTGACAGCTCATCAGCTGAAAGAATATTTTGGTAATTTAGGGGCTGAATCAGAAAGGCAGGAAAAGGGACCGGGTTGGTTGAGTTTGGTCAAGTCCAACGTTATCTTCTGATAACGCTTGGAAAGAAGTTTGAAGCTCTGCCTTTGCAGGGTGTGGCTCTCGTAGCTTACAGAGCTCTCTGTCTCTGGTACATCTGTCTTTGCAACTTCTTGGGACATAATTTTTTTTTTTGGCTTTAAAGAGCACTATGCCTGCAGTGTAGTTCTCATTTTCTCTCAAGCAATTGGATTGAATCACAGTCCTTTCTCAGGTGGAATAGGGTTTTCACTTGGAGTTTATCCTACTTTGTGAGTAACAAACTCTACTAAAACTGGGCAAGGATTACACTGTGCCAACAGCTGGATAACTGTTGAATAACTGTGCTGAATGACTGTTTATTTCTTTGAAGAGATACTACTTGTCTGTAGTGCCTTGAACTCAAGGAAGCAAGAGTTGCCAGATTTCCATTCACTCTGTGTTTGGTAAATCCCTCTCTCAGCATGCCTGATTCGTGTCTGGTCACCCTGGAACAGCTAGTCTAGATTAAAACTGAGCTGCTATACTTGAGTTCAGTGATCCTGGGCATGCATAGGCGCTGAAATGTAGCACTGTGTTCAGAGCAAGGACCCACCTACGGCTAGTGATGAGAAAAGAGCCTGCCTTGCTGCTTTTAAAAGTAATTTTGCATTCTAAAAGCAATGTAGAAAGTAGGAGATCCAAAGTGGAGTTTAAATGAATCTATGGGGGCTTCAGCTTCTTCAACAGACTTTTTTTTCCTCAGTATTCCTATTCATTGCTGAATTCGCCCCAGAGAGGAGAAAGGAAGGTGAGGACCAGCTTTGCCTCCCTCTTCCTTTCTCTCTACGTGCAGATGTGGGTACATGGGTGCCTATGTGCACACACCAGCACCAGAAATAATGGCATTTCATGGCTTTGGAGAAGCTCTTTTGAAGGAAGGATTTGGTTCATTTGGGGTAGACTGTGTCATCTGAGCACAAACTATTGTAGTATTACTGATACCTGTAAAAGAAAATACAAGTGATACGCCTCCACCTTCTCAAAAAGCTGCTTTACCTTGAAAATTTAGACCTGGAACCTGAAAATCCCTAAATGCATAATTATTTTCTATCCAGGGGAAGGCTACCTAATAGTTAGACCTGGA
Organism: Eurypyga helias; assembly: GCF_000690775.1. Taxonomy (NCBI): domain Eukaryota; kingdom Metazoa; phylum Chordata; class Aves; order Eurypygiformes; family Eurypygidae; genus Eurypyga; species Eurypyga helias. The sequence continues at coordinate 53,273 of NW_010254388.1, forward strand.
AGACTTGGGCCAGTCTCTTCCTGGTCTTTCTCTGCCTACTTACCTGACTGCCAGGTGTAAACTTGGAGCAACACATCCAGATGAGGCCAGAGATGTTTGCATGCCTTCCTCTCTTCCCCAGAACTAAACCCTACGTTTTCTTGTCACTGTTAATTTACATGGCAGCGGCCCAAGAAATCATTGAGCCAAAGGCACCATTACGCTTGTGTAGACGCCGAGCAGAAAGCAGCCCTTGCTCCTGGCGATTACAGAGCAATCTCACGTGTTGTCAGTGCTGTGGACTTACTAAGGAGGGAGGACGTGGTGGTCACTTTTTTTGCTCTTACATTCAACCTCTTAGTCTTCATTACCCATCGCAGGAAGGACTGATGTATGCAAACACCATCCTCAAGGTACAGTTTTGCTGGAGGTCATATACTGTGCAGTTCGGGAGCACAGCACCTGTAAGAAACAGGTAGGGTAGCAGACAGTAGTTGGATAGACTCCTTGAATTCTGCTCCCCAAAACAGCAGGTCTACCTACCCAGCAGGCACACAGCAGGCTAAGCTGAGTGGCTGCTGTAGCACACTTCTACCCAGTGAGTGTTGTTTCAAGTACCCCGCTTTGGTAGTGTTGATGTCCAGGCTGTCATCCACCTACGGAGGCACGTGCAAGATAGAAATGTGCCTTTGGAGCTTTAATCTGCAAACATCCGAATTTACAGGAAATCCTATCCAGAGGCAGATGTGGATCCAGCATTTTGAGATTGCATACACCTGTCATCCTTTTGAACACAGACACTTCTACTTGAGTTTTCGTTATAAACCAGCTTTGTTTTAATGAGATGAATAACTTGTATGGCGAATAAGCACCCCTTGTTGTCTTGTGACTGAAGGAGGGCTGTGAGAAGGGGGCTGTGACACCCAGTTTGCGTTGAACGATCTGTGGCAGTTGGGTGACTTTACAACCTGTTAGCCATTTCTCTCCCAAACTTATTTCCTCTCTATTGATGGTAATTTTTTATGATAATATTATAACATCTACTTATGCTGAATTGCACTTAAGTTTCCTGAAAATGCAGTTAATGTGTGGTTGGGTTTTGGATCATTTTTTTTTTTGTTGCTTGGTAACTTTTCAGAAAAGGAAACTGGCAATGCTTCTGCAACTGAAATTATTATTTTTATCCCTGGGGAGAGTGGAGCTTTACTTTCTAATGCGGTTGTAGTGATGGGGTCTTGGTGTAGAAGAAGAGACTATAATTGTTGCAACAGTCTTCTGCAGCCATGGGGACTAGATTCCTAGTTTAAACTCCGGAAGTTTAGAAGGAGTTTAACAGGAGGTTTCAGGGTAAGATGAAAATCTTGAATATACAGGAACTTTTATCAAAATACCTTCAATTCCCCTTTTAAAAAAGGGAAAACAAAAGAACAGTTCTGCATGTTTTGTTGTGTAAATGAGTTACAAATTGTCAGCATCAAACATTCAGGGCTGGATGTAAAAATTCTGCACGTTTCCAGAGAAAATTTGATAGTGATGCACATTTGATCAAATATTTGGTTTATAAGTTTCCAAATGTTCACACATCCCTTTGAGCCGACTGGGGCTGGCAGTGTTCCATGCGCTGGCGTAGGTAAGCTGCCACAATTATTTGCTCTTTGCCCATAAATAAACTCTCACCTTTCTGGAACAGCCAGTCCTGGTTCCCTATGAGTGCTGTTGGGTTTTGTGTAAAATGAGTTGGTATCTGTTGCGAACAAACCCGTCACTCTCTGCCATGACTACTGGGTCCTGTCCTGTAGCCTCTACTTAAATCCCATGGAAATCTTCCGAGAGAGCACAAGTTTACTGCTCCTGCTGTTGTTTATGGGCTGGGCTGTGGCCATAGTGTTAACGATACATGCTCTTGTCCTGTGTTATCTAGAACTTGATGTTTTCAAACTAAGGTTTCAAGGCGTCAAAAGCTGCATGGAGTCCAGGAGGGAACAGCGAAGGGAACCTCATTGCTTATGTCTTCAGTAGCAGTTTGTTTGTGGGTTTTGTTTTTTGTTGTTGGTTGTCCTTTTATTTAAATGCCCCCTGTAATTCCATATATTCTGATGGTACCCAGCACTATTAAATCCATTTTAGTAGTTGCTTCTCAAGTGACGTATTACATCTTCGTTCTAAGGCAGCTACATAACTCTTGCAAATATCTGCTGCCTGTATCTTAGTTTTTCAGGGACTACTGTAATAAGTCTAAAATTTCATTTAACTGAAGTTTAAGATTTAAAAGATAAGTACTGTTCAGTTGACTAATCAAATAGTCATAAAAGCTCTTTTCTGAACTATAATTACATTTATTCAGTTCTGGGTTTGATTTATTTTTTATTTTAATTGTCAGCCCTGCTACACCATGATGCTAATAGAAATGTTATTGCAGCCAATATGGGCTAAAATGATGTCTGATGATTATTAATGAGAGCAATAAGAAGGTATCTTCATATAAAGTCAGCATTAAAGGAGTAATTCATTTTACCTGATATAATTGGATTGTAGCATTTAAATAGCCTGGGACTTCCTCTTAATTGTGATTAGTTGTAGCTTCTTCCTTTTAGTACAGTATTTAACTCTTCCTCCACTACTACTTCTGTTTCTTTTATGAAGTAATTAAACATGAATTGCTCGGTGCCTTTTAATAAATATATCCAAGGATTTAGTAGCTCTTAAATGGAATAGCTACCAGTTAGAAATACTTATGCACAGCACCTATTGCTGGAAGTGTGAAGCTATCACTTCACTATAATGTTTTATATGGCACGTCGTTATATATACACATGAGTTGTTGCTTTGGTTGCAATAATCACAGCAGGTGTCTTTGGGAGCAGTTGTAAAGCTGAATTTTAAGAGAATGAAATGGAAGGAGAGCGATTATCTTTATTTTACCAGGGGATAAGCAGAATCCACACAGGCTTGTCTGGAACTGTGATCACCCAATGAGCTGGTCTGGAATGTCAGCCTGAGTCCTGAGCCCCTGTGTTCTCCTCTGTGGCGTAGGGTTTTGGTGACTGCAGAGTATGTTTGGGAGCTGAATCTTGTTCTCCAGTACTGCTCTGTTTTCCTGTCTCGGAAAAATAACCTGTTCTAAGTGAACTCAGCCTGGCTGTTCACTGCCCAGTTTGTGGTGGGTAAATTTAATTTGAAGATTCATCCCTTTGTGAAAAAAATGGATTTATTTTGCCAGTGCAGACACACAGAGCATGACAGGGTGAGGGGAGCACATTTGTAGTACTCCACATGCACAGGTTTTAAGAATTTGAAACAAAACCTTGTTTCACCCTACTATTAATTTAACTAGGATTTGAAGAGCTCTAATGATTCAGAATTTAAAAGGTTGGTCACTTGGGAGCTGTGATATAAAAGTTAGCCCGTATTTATGACACTCTACTGTAAGAAATGAGCATCTAGCAGGAGAATAGTAATGCTGATACATAGGAGGGCTCCCTGAGGACAAGTTAGAACCGTTTATCCCTTCCTGAGAAATGCGCATATTTCTTACTTACACGTACCAGTGCACCTGGAGAGCCTGAGCCTGGCTGCTGCTGGTAGCTCCCAGCTAATATACATTGATTTACTTCTACTCTAGAGTCCATGAGGATAGATACGAATCTACTGATCAGTCTTCTATGTTCTCTGCTATGTGTGTACCTTGCTTAACTGCTAAGATAGCTGAGCATTTGGAGCGTATGTAATTCCTTTGTCCTCTTTTGCAAGCTCTGTGTTGTTTTTCCATGTTAATGAGATGTAATTTGAAGACATTGGGGTGTATTACCGTGCACATTACTCTGTATTCTGTGCAGTATGTTGACGTGGGAAGGAAATAAAATGCTGCTTGCTTGATGTCAGCGGCAGATGGAAACGTCACTACCGTTGAGGACTGTTTTCTCTGACGTTTAAACGGAGTCTCCTTCTAAGGCATCTCTTAGGCCACTTTATTGTGCAGCCGTGAGGTCTGGTGACAGCTGTGTTGTGCCCGTGGCACAGACAAAGTGGTTGGTTTCTCTGATAAGCAATATCAATTCTGTTAGGAGTGAGGCTTCTGCAAACTCTGTTTTTGGTGGCTTTGACACATTAGCGATGGAGGCATAAAATCTTTCCTGTAGTTTCTGTTTATTGCATTAGTGGAGCTGGTGAGAGTTATGAGGGTAGGGTTTAACCCAGTGTGTACACGAGTGTCTGCCTCCGTCTTCAACTATGCCTGGTTTTGAATTTTGATGAAAAATAATTAATGAACTTCTGGAATTCCCAGGATAAATAATTAATGAAATTAGGCTACCAGTAATCTATTCCAAAGGCTATAATGTGTTAAAAGGAATGGCAGAGTTAACAAAAACTTGTTCTTTTAAAGCTGACTTGAAAAGGCCATTAATGCTAATGACGGTTTTTCATCCCATCCACAGTTATGAAGGGAATACAAGCAGAGGGGAGGGATTGAGCTGACAGATATTTCAGTTTTCAGAAATTGATGAGTGGTGCTAGAGCACCAAACGAGGGCAGAACAAGCTGCTCTGCCCAGCCTTGCCAGCAGTCTAATCCTGGTGCACAGTTATCTCTGCCTGTGAGTCTTTCAAGTGTAAAACTGGATGGTCAGCTTGAAACGTGTCAGGTTAGATAGTGGTTTGTTTGGTTTTTATGTGGATAAATGTCCAGTAGGGACTGTCGAAATGGATAAATTTACATTTGAGACCCAAAGGCAGGCTTCAGTTCTGTTTCTTGAGGCCACTCAGATTGCTTCACTCAAATCTTTAGGAAAATACATCTGCACCAGACCAAGATACATTGTGATTTCCAAACTGTGTGTGTCACTTCTGTCTAGGTTAGGCTCTCTTCACTTTCTCTAGAAAGAAAGATCTCATGGGGAAGTCACATTGCAGTTTCTATTATCAGATCCTAGAACAGAGATTCATGGAATATGTGAAAAGATCTGAAATGTCAAACCGACTTTATTTATTACCACTACGGCAAAAGTTCAAGGGTTCATCGCTAAGTTATGCAAAAAAAGAATGGATAGTATTAAAGCCCAAACTGTGTTGGTTTTAAAATAGAGATAATGTCCCTCTAAGCTGGAGTCGGCAACTCAAGAAGACTCATGTTTGTGTAGTACGTGGCAAGTCCATTTAAAAATAGGAGTATATTGTGATTACAGTGTTCCCAAAATTTGGAGTGAACTTGTCTTCCATGTTCACACTGCTGTTTGAAAGTGGGTAGAGGAGAACTTTTAAGAAGAAAACCAGAGACTATCCTGAGATGGAAGGAACCCATGAGGAGGATGATTTGCTGCTAATTAGGCCTCTGGTGAGCTGCAAAGAGACTCATCTTGGAGAAGCGGCGCTGCATGTCCTGCAGAGAGGACAGTTCTCTTGAAAATAATGGGAAGAATCCAGAAATCTAGGTGTGGAGCAGCTCAAGTTTTAGAAGGGAAAGGTTGGAAAGCTTAAATAGGAAATAGCAGTGGATGATTAAGGACAAATGCCTGAGTACAGAGGTGACACCTTTTTTCAAAGTCCACATATTCTAGATGCCCTCTGTTTTTACGGGGCATTTTGATGCTTAAACCATCATATCTTGAGCCTTGGAGCATGCTTTTGAAATTAGAAAGTTGATACATACTCATCTTGGTGTGTGTTATTGTTCATTGTGATAAAACTTGTGTTTTCAAAAGCTTTTCCTGAATTGGGATGTGGTTTTGACCAGCCCTGGTGGATCTCCGTCCCTGGGAAGCCAAGCAAAGTTTTGCCATTGATTTAAGGGTGGGGTTTAATGGACAGCTGCAGCTCCACGCCAAGTCGGTTAAGGCTGCAAGCTTTCACTGCTGTGGAAATCAAAACCTGGCTTGTCTCAAACCCTGCCAGGGTACCTCTGGTACCTGCTGTGTGAGTGAGGATGGGTAAAAATGAAATGTTTGGTATGTAAAGAAGCCCAGCATTTTCAGAAAAGCACTTGTGCTATCATTAAAAAAAAAAAGGGTTTATTCCACTTGGATTTCTTAAACCAACTAAATAACAAGTAGATCATGACTTCTCAGGCTGTTTTAAACACACCCCACAGAATTCTCTCTCTAGCCCCTAATTTGAATACCAGAATCTCTCATGTTTCTCATGTCCCCTTCATGCACCCTGCATAATAAATGTTAAAATAGGTGGGACTTTGCATCATCAAAGAAAACATGCTCCGTGAAATATCTTGTGTATAAAATATATATAATCTTCATCAGAATATGACTGCATGTTTTCTCCCTTTCTGCCTTGTATTTTGTCAAACATACGTTGTATATTAATGTAATGCTTCAAAAAATAATAGATTGTTTCTGGTTCATTTAGCCGTGCATGTGCTGTCTCATTTTACGAAGCATATGCATGTCTTTTAATCTGCTATTAACATTTTCTTCACCTTTGCCCCCTCTCTGTTTTATCCTGGCGGTAGGCGAGGGAGGTTTGTTTATCCTGCTCCAATTCTGGGGTGTTTTCATCTTTAATTGTAGGTCAGGGAGCGGGGACCTCTCCAGCACTTCTGTTTTCCCCGGCTATGTAAATGCGGGCACGCCGGCTGCACTGGTGGGACCTTCTTTCCCTTCAGGGTTACTTATGCAGCAGATGCATTGCCAATCCTCTTATTGTACCGATATTGATCCCACCTCCCCATAATGAACTGTAACAACAACTCTATTATTCGCAGGTACCCGATTGGCTGAGGATAATATGAAATTAGCTGGCGTGCATCGGGCCTGTCAGTATCGATTTCCTTACCCAGATTACTTGTTACAAAAGAATAGAGCTGTCTGCACCGTAATTGAACAAGTTAACTCCTTGTCTCATAAAATGTAAGCCCATATTGATTGCCTACTGTAGTATGCAGAAGGAGGAAAGTTATAATGGTATTTAATCGCCATGGTGCTGAGAGGCTTTTTTTTTTTTCATGAACCAAGTGACAGCTGCTGAGAAAAGGCTTGAGGCTTCCTTGCAAACAGAGAAAACAGCAGGATTTCTCCGAGTGATCCATAATGAGGGGCCACAGTGAATAAAGTGAGCTCCTTGCTGCTATTGCCTCGCTTGTAGCACTTCTGCTGCCAGTAGATGCAGTGATTTTTATTTTAAATGCTTTGTGAAGGAAGGGCAGGGCACACTCGGGTGCATGTTGGTTGGTTTCCTTAAGCCGTGGTGTGTCTTCAAAACTCATGGTTTAGGTACACCCTCTGTTAAGGCATCAAGAAACACAGCTCAAAATTCAGAGTTGAAAACGTTTCATGAGCATGGAGGGTCCAGGTTGTACCATCAGGCCAGTTGTGGGAGGCAGGGGACGGCACGTGATGTTTTGGGGAACTGCTGGGCATCTCCTGTCCTCAAAATGAGGTTGGATATTTGCAGGTTGAGAGCAGCCCCCTGGAGAGACGGCGCGAGTGCCCGGCTGGTTCTGCTGGAACGCTGCTGCTTGTCTGAATTTGTACCAGCAGCAGCCTGTGTGCAGTGACATTTTAAAAAGAACAAATTACTGCGAGTCCACCGAGTGTGTGTTTCATTAACAGCCAGTGTCACCTAAGGTGCAGTCTGTGAGCAAATGATGGAAGCTCTGTGCGCAGGGAGGAAGGGATGGGTGCTCCCAGTGGGCTCCTTCCCGCGGGTGGGACTGTGGTGGTCTGCAGCACTACGGAGAGGTTCTGCTGTTTCAGAGATGGGCAAAGGCCTTGGAGAAAACCCTGTTTTCAGGGACTGACCAATTCTTGCGCTGCAAGATTTTCCTGTGCCGTTGTTTGGTTTTGTTCGTCTTTGGCGCCTTATCCGTAGCTCCCTGTTTGAACTCGCCTCTCCACGTGCTGATAGCTTTCTGCTCTTCTGATTTTTGTTGTGTTTTCTATTCCTTTGAGTTCTGTTTTCAGTTGCTTTTTTTTTTCCACAGACCCAACGAGAGCTGAACACAATACCTAAACATGTTATGCTTAGGTATAACATATTTATACCTAAGCATAATTTCCTTTGTTATTATCCTTATTCCTCCCTGCTTTAACCTGGTAAATTTAACAACTTTTGTTGCCACTCCTCTTCTGGACCCCTAAGCATTGCTGGAATTGACTTTGCTGTTACTTTTCCAATAAATTCAAGGGAAGCAGCAGTTTGTCAACACCTGCTTTCCATTCCATCATGCTTTCCCATCCGCTAGATTGCTTAGATTTTTCACAAGTGCCACATAAGTTCCTCTTCTCTCCCTTTCCAACTTCAATTTTTCATGATGCAGAATTTATTAGATGGCATTTCATAGGGATACAAATGTGTGAATAAAGGCACCAGATTTGCTGGGATTTATTGCATTTCACTTTTTCTCAAGCAGTAAGGGATAAGACCAGATGATTCTGTTTCCTAGAAGAACTGTGCAAGGCCAGAGAAAGATCCAAAACAAAAATAGAAGAGATCATGGAGAGGAGAGTGAGAGAACAAGTGATGTAAAGTTGAGGGTGGGGAAGGAGTGCTCCAAATCACAGAATCTGTGTGTGCAGCATGGGGCAGGATGCACTGATATTGACTTGCAGGGATGCCCCACAGTGCCTTGAGGAAAAGAATCCAGATAAAGAAATAGAGGTTGGAAACTCTGCTCCGATTGGGAAAACAAAACACAGTGCACAGTCCATGCCATTCCTTCAGAAAGCAGAGAGTGTCACCAGAATTGCTGAAGCAAAGGAAATACTATTGTCTGTGTTTGGGTTCACCATGACATGTGAATCCACAGTTTTGCCTGCAGATGTTATTAATTTTATCCAATTTTGTGTGTCAAAATATTTTAAGAAAATTTGCAGATGTATTTGTGTTCTCAAGTATATTAAAGAAAAAGGATGTATCTAGTCCAGATTGCTTTTGCCTTCGGCTTTGAACATCATATTAGTTTTATTGCCTTGAAACCAGACTTTGTGGACCCAATGTATAACAATCCTACCACATAGATGATCTGCATGGGTATGGCAGCAATGGCCACTGGAAACGGTGTTTCCTATGCCCATTTCCATGAATCCCAGGGAGAAAAAAAGCAAATGAGCCCCCATTTTCTGTGTCTGTGTTCCATATGGATTAGCCATGACTGCCTACAGTATAGCTGTAATAGGCTGTGTGTCATATGAGAGAATGGAGACTAAATCAGGAGACTGAGGGAGAAGGAAGAAAGGGAAGTGATCTGTGTCACTCTTTTCCCCCCTTCACAACTGCAATCAAACTGCTTCACCAAGACAGAAGCTGTGTTTTCACTCAGGATTTTAAGAAAACTCTAAGCTGGAGCGTGGGAGGAGGTAAATCCAGGGAGTTGCTGGTCTCTGCTCTGTGCCGACCTTGCGTGCTGTGAAGCAGAAGGCAGGTTTTTAGTGCAGCTTTAAACTTGGGGTCTGGTTGAAAAATAAGATTGACAAGAAATTTCCAATAGGCTGTGATTCCCCAGCGATGGAAACAAACGCAGCTTGCATTCCTTCCCATTCCTAAAATTTAAGAGAGGATCAATCACATGGTACAAAAGATTCCCCAAAGCTATGACAGACTCTTCCTGCTTCCACATCCAGTCTGCCGTTGTGGACAATGAGAAATGCTAATGATCACTTTGATAATTGTCTTGACGCTTTTCTTTAGGTTTTACATCTTTCCCAATAGAGAGTACTTTTGTATTTCTATTTGTCTGTCTGGTTTAATTTCTATTGAGAAAATTGCCAAGTCCTGGGGAATATCAGTCTGCTCTGTTTAAAGTCAACGGTCCACGTTCATGACTGTTACGATGTGGCTGTGAAACGTGTCATTCTGTGGGAACAGATGCATCTTCTCTGGGCCCTAGATGTTTGCGTGACAAGGTTTGCTGGTTCTATAGAAACTGTGTGAGTCTGCAAATATGCAGGTGCTTTTATGCATGTTTATTGAAACTTGTGATTTCTTAGACTCATTTCACCACCTCTCCGTCTTCCCATTCTCTTCCATATGCCCTTTCTATAGGGAGAATGGATCTATTAAAAACAGCTCAGCGAGTCCATGTTTGCAGAGAGTTATAATTTCTGCCTTGTACCCAGATAATGTGCGTCCCTGTCTTTTGGTCTCGCTGTTAGAGTGCTTCACAGAATGGGATCCAGCCGATGGCTGGAACTACTCAGTGCTACTACAGTGCAAATAATAAATAACAATAAATGGGGAAAAAACCCACTGAGACTAGGACGTGACCTTAGTGCAACTTAATAAATAATGCATATAAAATCTGCCAATCAAAAGGAAAAAAACCATAGTGTTGCAAGTGTTTCTTTAGGCTGCAGACTAAATACGCTGAGCGCTGTCTTTGCTCACACTCCTTTTACACACGTGCAACTCAGTTGCCTGGATTCCAACTGCAGCCTTTGCACACAGTAGAGAAGTGTGAGGGGGGGGGCTTTACAAATTTTTTCATTGTGCAGTGTGAATGGACACAAATGGCCATTGCTGTGCATATAGAAAAGACCTGAAGTAAGATGCTAGTATGCAAAAAAAAAAAAAAAAGGGAATAATTTCATATTACCCTAAGGTAATATGTTGTTTTTATTTTATCTGTTCCTGAAGCTAGTTTGCTTATTTTATTATACTCCATGACAATTTTTATATGCTGAAGTGTCCGTCTGAGAACTGCTAAACCTAAAGCTTTCTGGGTATGTTCTGTCTGCAGGCAGATTTGGAATTCCCCTGACCCTATGATGAGCTTGCCTTCTCTGGCTGGTGCTGCCAGCTGCTGTTTGTGGTACATTCCCTTGTTGGTCCTTCACCACAGGAGCTCTGTGCTGCTCAGGGGAGGCAGCACAACTACAGAGGGAGAGTTCAGGCTTGTTATGCAGCATTAATGTTTTTGGTGCCATAAGCATGCTAGACCTGGTGGGCGTTGAACAGGTTGATGCAAGAGGCAACAAAGCCAGTGCAAGACTTCTTACAGCCCAAAGCTGATGATTTTTGCCTGCCTTCCTTCCTCTGTCAGAAGCTGCCCGTGCAAGATGGCAGTCCGTGTTACTGAATACTTGTTGTGGCCCAGAAGGTAGGCTAGAGGTTTTTCAGGCTGCTCTGAGGACAAATTGTTACTGTAAAATGAGTTATTTACTTTGTTATGAACCAGAGGACTTTTCTTCCTTGAGAAATTGGTTTCTGTACTCGTGGTCCAAGCTGCTGCTGTCTCCAGTCATGACACCTGACTTGCTGTATTTAGCAGACCTCCTTTCTACAGAAATAGTTCGAATTTGCCGTTATTTTCTTCAGCCAGTTGTTTTGTGATTATTGTTTTCCCCTCACACAGCACTCAATAACTATACTGCCCACCTATTTATTCCTAAATATCTTTGTTCTCTGTAAAACACATATTTCTTCTTGAATGACAAGTATAACCTCTATATTTATTTATTTATTGTATTCACTATTGAAAGTGTGCTTGGATTCTCCTCTTGTTTGTGTATGTGTGTTTTCACTTTTGGGGTTGGTAGGAGGGCATAAGGGTACAAAAGAGGCAAGTAGAGTGTAGAAGGGCATAGAAATATTTAATATACAGGCTGAGGGTAATAACAAAGAAAGGATCTGTCAGGCAAGCAGCTTGTGTTAAGAAGAATTATAGTGCTGAGACCCCACTGACGTAGCAGTTCACTCTCATTCTTTTCTAGATCAGTTGCCTTTGACTACAAGACCTCTGGAGTAGATATTTTCTGTTATGTGCGTGTGATGACAGCCCAGAACAGTACAGAGCCCAGCCAGAATCTCTAGGTTCTACAATTGGAAATAACAGTAGGGAATCATCCCTCTCTGCAGATAATCTTGATATGCTGCTTATGGGTTTACCCTGCAGTACTGAAATCAATGAAAGTTTAACAGCTGACATGAGATAAAAATCCACTGTAATTAGGTTTGTGATAAAAATGATCTTTGAAATTAGGGTTGATTTCCAAAACTGAACTGAGCAGGGAAATGTTCCATTAACCATTTAAAAACCTGTGTCCTTTACAATCACTCTGCATTTCTACTTTGTAATACACAATCAACACCGATTTACAGCAGAACCTGACTATGTTGGGTTTTGACGTAGGGTAGAAAGTGTGAGGTATTACGCAGAACATTTCTTCACACCCAGGAGACTGTCCCGTTAGTTAGACCATCCAACTTTTTTTTTTTTTTTTTTTTTTTTTTTTTTTTTTTTTTTTTTTGTTTGGCTTTTTTTTTTTTTTTTTTTTTTTTTTTAGTGCTGGGCTCATTATTTTTTAGCTTTCTTTTTTCTTAGTATTCAAATCCAGCTTTGGTTTCTTCACTTGCTGCTAATGAAATAAATAGCTTGTAGTCCAACAGAATAGGAAGGTTTCTGCCTTCCTGAAACTTTTTACTGGATACAAGAAAAGAGCATGGAGATCCCCAAAGTTTGCCATAATGGCTCCTGTGTAGAATGCCATGATTTTTTTCTGCTCTAGGTGTGTAAAAGGATGAGTGTTTGGATTTACTCTTATCAGTTGAGGTAAGGATTATTGATTGGGGGGTGTGTGGGGGAAGGCAAAAAGCAGACAATGTGATGCTTCTGCAATAGTCTCAATGTAAGGTCAGGCTGCCTTAATAAACACCCAAAGAGGTCAGTGCTGTTCCAAGTAGGAATTGAAATCAGTGATGAAACATCTATTGACATCCTGCCATCAGAGCTGGAAAGTGAAGGCGGAGCAGAACATGGGCACAATTGTGTCTATGACGTTGGTGCTTACTTTTCAATTTGCTTTTTCTGCTTAAAAGGGCTGGAAACCTGATTTTAAAATTGCTGGTTGAAGAGAGGTGTATGTGTGTCCCTCACAGGTCTCTCCCATTCAGATGTCTGTACATACCTGCACCCTGACATCCCCAGAGCAGCAGTACAGGATGTCTCTGTGTTTTTAATTGCGCTCTGAACATGGCCTGCCCTCGCAGACCCTGCCGATCTTAGCTTCTTGGTAATTTGTATGGGTATGTCTTACTCTCTCCAGCAGGATTTCTTATGCTCTCCCAGTTCTGATTGTATGCAAGGGGCTTTCCAGTCCCTGTAACAAGCCCAGGCGAGCTCCCTATTTACTCTGCCTATTGTGAATGCTCAGATCTATGTGCAATTGTATATCAAATAACCTTGCCCCTAAGCAGATGAGTATTTATTTCAGTCAGTTACCCCTTATAATTACTATATTGAACCTAGTTGTCTATAAAATGGATGGTTTGCTTATACAGTTTACCAAAATAGTTCATTAGGGGTTAAACAAAATGAAATCCCATTTGCAAAGAGTATAATAAATTGTTTCATCTGTGAATTTAGCTGTTCTCCCTAATGCAGACATGGATGTTACAGTGGTTCTCCCTTGATAGGGTTATGGGTTAATGAAATGCTTTTTCTGTTGCTTATTTTCCTCTCTTCTGTGCTGAGTGATAAGTAGCTAACCAACGAAGCTTGTAATTACAATCTTACAGAAACCGGGCCGATCTGTATATAAATCTCGCCATCCAATTACAAGATGTAATAATTTTGCACTCAAGCTGGTAATGAGGTCTAATACTTGTGCATGTGATAATCCCCTCTGGATGCCGGCTTGATCAGATGTTGGCTTTGTAATTAGACGGGCAGAAAATCATTATTTCATGTTCAGGAAAAAATTAGGTTGGTGGGAAGTTAATTTTCTCTCCGCTCTCTGAAGCGTAGACAAGAATTTAATGATTTAATCATGATTGTTAGCTCTTTTGCAATCAATTTGTAATGATTGTATAGCAACTCTCTTCAAGGGAAGCAGCATCAGGGAGGAGTATGCAAACAACTGTCGAGGAGGGCTGATTATAAATAGTATCACATGTCTCCAAAGCCCATTAAAATCTTCTTAATGGTGACGTACCGATTCTCACATTGCATCTGGGCAGCCTTGAGAGAGGGGACCTGGGCTAGGTTGGCTTTGCCACGTGTACGGGAACCTGCAGGTCATTCAGCAGTCCCCGAGTGCTGGCGGAAGGCAGAGTGTGTGGGCTGGGTTGCTGAGGCGTGGTAGGCTGGGTTACCCGCTCTTGTGCATCATCATCTCTATGCAGAACCTTTTTTTTTTTTTCCCCTCAAATATTCTACGAGGTCTCTAAATTGTGACTAAGGAGAATATTTCAGTTGCTCAATCTGAAATGCATAACAAAAAGCAAAAGGGAATTTTAACTCTAGTTGTGAAGGGAGAACTTGCATTTGGTCCTTCAGAGTTCCCAGAAGAGATGCTACTGACTGCCACAACTGAATATGCCTCGCGTATTCAAGCATAGCGATTCATCAGCTTATAAAAGAATAATTTGCTTTTTCCTTTGGGAGGAAATTCAAGCAGTACATATTGCTCCATAAGTGGAGTGAGGAAATTTTACTGAAAGGGGAACTCATAAAAATATCAAGCAAACCCAATAAGCAAAATATTTTAATAATTGCAACACTGTTCAGGATTTTGGGTTGACTGCAGCTCAGAAAATGTCATCAGAAAGAGGAGGGGAAAAAACCGGTGGGGTACCATACCCAGTGCTGGGAGAGTTACCTGGGAGAAGAGTCAGGCGATAGATCGGCGTACTTTGTCTCATTGGACTGAGAAGTGTAACACCTTGAACTCCTGTTGTCATAGGATGTTGTATTCTGACAGCGCCTTCTGTTATGCTGCCAGGCACCCTGAGGAGGGCATCTTCTTCACATCGCTCCTGATGTGCACCTGGGGAATCTCTTTGGGCAGCAGTCTGTCCTAGCAGCTCCTGGGTGGAGGGGAATGAATTACTGTTACACTTGAGTCCAGTGGCTTTCTCTACTCCTATTATTTTAGTTGTAATTATATTGTGGTGCTGTGTTAGCTCTAAACATTAGCTCTATTTCCATGCTGTGCTCTTGAAATGGATTCTGTAGGTCTTCAATGTTTTTCAGTCGCAGGTGGTTTCCTTCCTCCATGCTGCTTCCACATTATGCTGATTTGTCAGCAGCATCGTTTTTCTTTTTCAACAGGATCCAGGAGTTGGGCTTAAGCTTTTAGAAGAATTATAAATTCCTGGAGTCAGATCTAACACCAGTTTTATATGGCATTTTTGCAGGGCTGGCTCAGGCTGAGCCTGGTTCAACCACGTAGGCTTTACAGTGCACGTATGCAGCCTTAGAAAGACGTGCATCAGCAACAGCACCTTTTCCACCAGCTTTGTGAGTTTGCTGGTCCTTATTTTTCTTTTTATTTTGAGTGTTCATTCAAGACAGTTTTCAACTGCATTAAAACTCCTAAGTTGTAATTTCTGAGAAGGGGGAGGAAAAATGGGATTTTTACTTAAACCTGAACCTTGTTTCTCTGTTGTGGATTTTGTATCATGCTAATTTTACCAACTGTGCCAGACTGTCCTTCAGATGCACGGCAATATGATGATTAGGCATAGGACTTGTGTTCAGTGACAATCCCCCTTTCAACCGCACAATGTGGTTTTTTTTTTCCTACCAAAATTTTTTAAGGGTGGCACCAAATTTTATTTTTCCATCATTCAGCCTTGTCAAGAGAGGACTCAGGATGATAGTCAAATAATGCTTAATTCCCTGCTGTTGGTACTTGATGATGTGCTCTTTGTCATATTTCTTCTGGGACTGAAGCCTTTTCAGTTGAAATCATTATTATTTCGGCTAAGGGTCAGCAAGGCTAAACAGCTGTTGGTGATCTAATTACAGGGTTTCGCAGAGAATCACTGCAAGTTCGTCTCACCAGTTCAGACCCATTCTAATTGCTCTTGCTACTCAATTAAGCCAATATTCAAGTAAACCTCTGCAGGGGTCTGTGGGTGAAGATTTGTACGTGCATGTCTCTTGGCTATTCCTTATCCAGCAAGTCCTACAAAATCTCTGTATATTCCTGGGAGCTTTGCCTTTTGAAAGATGAGGGAAGGCAAGAAATATTTGCCAAACATAGAAAGTGCAGTTGCATATAAACAATGCCTCGTGTTATATAAATTAGTTCCCATGCTATCAGGTGAAATTACAGCGAAGAAACCAAAGCGCTGTCTTCAAAGACTTTTTGTGTCTTTCGTTTAGTTTTGTTAGTCAAACCTTCCCGTGTAGAAAGAAGTAGAACTACTGATCACATTTTTGGCGTGTTTTTGAAAACATGGATTTTCTTTGAAAATAAATAATTGCATGGAGGATTACATTTATTATAAGATCTGAGCAATGCCATGAAGATCAAGTCTCTCTTTTTTTTCTCTGATAGCACTTGCATTGTTTTGTTTGTGAGCTTGATGAGCATGGAAGAGAGGGATCGGGGAAGGAGTAGGAAGGCAGATAGTGCTTCCCTCATAAAATATACAGGGAACTGTGCGTACGGAAGTGTCTCTATGAATCTGTTTATGGCTCTTTTTTGACTGACTGGCTAAATTACAGTTTCATTGTTCTTAATCCCCGAGGACTTTTCCAGAGATGTTGTAACTAAAGCTGTGCATGTTGTGGAGCTCTTCCTACTTGTCACTATCAGCTGCAGGTACAACTAATTTACCTATTTTAGTTAACCTCTCAAGGAGCAATGTAATTCTCTTTTAAACACGCTGTTGCCATTGGGAAAATAATATGGCATTATCAGATATTTCTATCAGGCAAGCCTACAGTGGTTTAAGGCAGTTAGTGTCCAGCAGCACTGGCATTGCCTTTGGTCTGTGTTGTGGTTAGAAAGCAGATGCCAGAAAAGGAAATGTTGAAAAAGTCTCCTTTCTTTAAGCTCTTCCGTGGAGTGCTTGGAGAGAGTGATCCTGCTGTGCAGCTCTCTGGTCATGTCCTCATCCAAAGAAACCCCTCTGCACCCTCACAGCAGCACAACGAAGTGGCGGACTCATAGGACATTCCCCGAAAATGTAGCACAGTAAAATGGCTGGCAACCTAGGTTGGCACCATTTTGACAGTGACCGTGATTTTTGTCTCCAACTGGTTTTGTCAAAGCCCTGGGAGTCCTGCTAATGCTATAGGAGGAGGTCTGTGCTGGGAGATGGCTTGTGTAGTGGCACGCCAGAAATATTTTTAATTAGAAAGAAAAAGAAAAAAAAAATAGCACTGTCTGAGATATGCTGAAATTATAAAAAGGTTTTTTGAGGTTCAACTGCTTGCCAAGGGATGTTAGGTCCATCCTTGCTTTTTCTGTGACTTCACCGTGTCTGTCTGTGCACATCTCATCTGAGGAAACCAAACCTGCCTA